>NW_016017385.1:1933395-2035215 GCF_000320565.1 Sphaerulina musiva SO2202 | reverse complement strand
TAGTTGGAGAATCGATTTGGGAATCGATTCGGATCTTCGCCTACTTTTTCTTGCTGCTGCTCCCCTTGTTTTTTGATCTAAGGACGAATTAGCTCTTGAATCGATTCGAGAATCGATTCGGTTAAAAGCCTACCCTTCCCCCTTCGCCTCCTTCGCCTCCTTATGTCTCTGGAACATAGCCGCGAAATACTCTTCTGCCGCTGCTTTTTTGGCGTCACTGTATGCCCCCTGCCTTCCAGCGCTAACAGTGTATCCAGGGCGCTAAGTCGTTATTAGTTCCTATAAATCAATCCTCGAATCGATTCTCAAATCGATTGGAATACTAACATCGTGTTTCTTGATGCAATGAGCCCGTAGTGCCCCTGCGGCGCCGAATTTCATTCCACAAAGTGGGCTCCAGCTCTCTACTTCTTCATCCGTTTGTTCCAAGGGAGGAATATTCTTCGCGCAGCACCAACGCTCGATGGAATGGATAGTATACTAAATCCAGATTAGTAATTATTCTATCAATCAATTCGTGAATTGATTCACGAATTGATTAAGGATTTGAACTTACCTGTCCATACTCATCCGCCTCCCAGCATGCCATTCCCAGAGGCATTGTTCCTTGCTCCACCATCTTCTCGTACCATTCCGTCGCAGGTGTTGGAGGCATTCTCAATTAGTACCTAAATCGATTTGCAAATCGATTTGTGAATCGATTCGGTTGAATGGTGTATCAGGTAGGAGAGAGATGTGAAAGAAGATTAATTCAATTGATGAATCAATTGATGAATTGATTCAGTGGAGTGGTGGTGGTGTGGTGTGGTGTGGTGGAGATTGGTGGAGTGGAGGCCACGGTGGATTGTTGTAGTGGATGAAAGGAAAGAGGAATTAATTCAAGCTGAGATGCTTCTTATATGGTACACTGACCTCAAAGTGGGGTACACCCCACTTCGAAAAAAACCTTAAAATACGCTAGCACCTGAACTCAATTCAATGGTACACCGACCCGTGAACACCATCACATCGCCCTTCACCGACTTGGGCAAGTCGACGAGCTGCCTCCGCATGTCTTGCAGCAAATAGCCAACTTTGCCCTCTTTGACGATCATGATCGACTCTTTCCACTGCGTCCTACTACGACTTCCACCGGCGCTTCGATGCAAGCTGACGAAGGCCACTTAATAATTGCAAGCCGTGCAGGGAGGGCACTGCAGGCAGGTCTCACGACATGCTGGAATATGCTGCACAGAAAGATGGCTGGAAGTAGTTCTAGCGTGGGAGAGAGGTGGACACGGGAGGCGTGGATGTCCCGATACGCATGTGTGATATTGCTATCATTTCTTTTTTTTCCCTCCCCGTAGGAGCCAATCCCGTCTGCTGGGAAAGAGAGGGAATGATAGAACCACAAGATTTCAGCAGGACGCGTCTCCTACCCATTCGAATACAAGCAAGTAAACAAGACAGAAGACAAACAGAGAGTGAGCCATGGAGCTCACACGACGATAACGATAATGCAGCTTCAAGTACGCAACCACCAGGACATCATCTGGGTGTCCCACGTGCCCTGCAGGGCAATCTATTTCACTGCAAGCTCCAAGCAAAAGTACCTGCCGGAAAGCGAAAAAAGCGGATAGTCTCGGAGTCGGAGACCAAAACATCCAGCTGGGATGAGCTGCTGCTGCGCAAGTCAGTCAGTGGATCGATGTCGTGATGATGTTGTGCGTGCACAGCGTGATCGAGGCCGGGGACTTGCTTGCTTGCTTGCATCCAGCTAGGACGAAAAAGCCAACATGTCAAAGGACCACTTGCTGCTGTCTGTCCCCTCTTCTCGCTCGTCACTTCGGCCCGTCTTTTCAGACTGACTGTCTGGCAGTGACGGGAGGTGTGACTCTCTAATTCCTCTGTTCTAGCAACTATCTCAATTGACTACAAGACACAAGCTAACCAGAACAGTCTTGGGTATCTCGTCGTTTGAATCATCTCAATCTGCTCCTTCAAGACTCCGTTCTTTTTCCATACACCAAAAGAAAGCCATTCAATCCAACAGCTCTTTTCCACATACCAAAAGAAAGCCATTCAACCCAACAGCCCCTTACCATACACCAAAAGCCAGTCAACCCTACAGCACAACACAAGAGAAATCTCACCATACACCTCAGCAAGTCTCATCTCACCTCAATTCCATACGCAAGTCTTTCAAAATCCTTCTCTCTTCCCTCTTCAATCAATTTCTTCCTGAGAGCATCATTGGACAGCACACAATCTCCAAGCGCCTTGACCACAAAGCCCAACGGGATCATTCCTTTCTGCCCATTGGCATATCCAACCACCTTGACCGGATGACCCCGTTCCAACGACCACACCGCGTCATCTCCATGTCTTTCCGGGTCGAAATATCCTCGAATCGACCGCGCCGTGTGATCTCCAATAAATTGCACTTCTCCACTTCTGATATCAGCTATGAGCGTGTCCGCGACAAGAGTATGCATGAAAGAATGCACCACATAGGCGTGGTCGCGCGTGAAGATCCACTTGTAATCAGTGACTGAGGTGCAGATGGTATTACTGATTTTCTCGAGTTCCCCTGACAGGCGGCCTTTTCGAGGGATCAAAGTATCCGATCGGCCGGAACAAACGGAGTTGAGCATGCGATGGAGCGTTCGTTGATGCGCCATGGTCCACGGGAAGCATTCGGAGAGGACACCGTAGCGAGAACGGATTTGAGAGCGGAGTGTGAGAGTGAACGAGTCGTCTCCGAGGTTTTGGAGCTGTGGTGTGGCAGGCACCCGTGCTGGTGCTGGTGCTGGCGCTGGGACTTGCGCTTTCGCATCAGCATATACTTCTGCAGGTCCGGAGGGTCTGATGACAGCCTTCCAGAGACTGGTGCCAAGCTTGCTGAACAGGCTGGTCCCAGGCACCTGGAGCCGCTTCTTTTCGGGAAGTGTCAGTTCTGGTCGTTGCAAAGCTCCTGGCTGAAGTCCGTTGTCCGTGCGTGTCTCGACAGAATCCTGCACGTCTGCAACCGTATTGAAGAGCGGCGGACGTCGTCTGGCCTCCGCGAGCCACGAAGATGTTGTTTGGTTGACATCGTTGCTAAAGGACAACGTGTCGTTGAAGTTGACCTGGATCTTCGTTGGAGAATCGAGGTTGAGATTTTCTTCGTAGCTGCGAGTATGATCGGGCTGGAGGGTCGACTCGTCTTCGTATGTGTATTCGTCCTGTTCGTGCAAGACATCCTCCATATGCCCATGAGTGCCTTCATCGTCAGGCATGTCCGTGTTACTGTCGACATCACTGATGATTCGACGGTGCCCATTGACACGCTGCTCCTCCGCTTCTTGGTCATCGTGTTCATCGTCTGGATATATCACTTGAACACTGCCCCGTTGTGGTGCTGCGTAGTCGCGATGCCCGACGCCAGTAGAGGGCCGATCGAGGTCGCCGGAACTAGCAGCCTCCTGGGCTCGCCTTTGCAGATAGTTCTGCTTTCTCTTGATAGCGCTGGATTGCAATTCCCGCGACCAGTTGGTGATCGCTGGTGGCGGCTTCTTCTTGACAGCGCTCTCTTGCAGAAGCTGTCTCTGGTCACTAGCCTTGCTCGCAAAGCTATCATCCATCGATACATCCATCTGTGACTCAGTTCTGGGCGCCGGCTCACTTTCCTTGCTCGCAAAGCTATCGGTGACAGTACTCTCCGTCTGGCCTTCATCTCCTACTTTCCTCCTTCTGCCTCTTCTTTTTGGCTGAGCCAGTAATTGGCCAGTAATCGGATCGTGGGTCAGCTTCGGTGGTGAGAGAAAGATTGCGTGTGCGGGTGCCGCAGGCCGCTCCAGTTGCAGCGGCATCGCCAGCTCATCCTCATCACTGACCTGTGACACACTGCCAGAGACTTTAGTGCCATTTGAAAGTTTGCTATGCCCAGACACTTCGAGCGTTCTCTGTTTCGCTGTGCCACCAGAAGGACTGTCCTTTCGTATCTTGTTCTCATGGCGGGAACTCAGTGGACTCGACCTCTTTTGGGCCGAAGATGAGCCGGACTGAAGAGCGCTCACTCTGAACTCCTGAGGGGTCGGCTTTGCAGGACTGCTTGCCAGCCCAAGCAGCTCCGTCAAGTCCGTGGTTGGACGCCGCGGAGGCCGCTTTCGAGGCTTCTCCTTGTTGGTGGCCCCTTGAGGCATGTTATTGCTCACTTCAGCGTGGTCGGACCTCTCAGCGGAAGTCTTCTGTGCTCGGCTTCTGGACCGACGCTGTCGTGTTGGCTCGAAATCGACATCACTTGGGAACGACCCGTTCATAATGCCTCGCTCCAAAGCACTCCCCCGGTTCCGCGAGCGCAGTGTGCTTTTGGTCGAGGGTGGTAACATGGAACGTGCAATAGCCTTATCGGCCTCGTCGGGACTTTCAGCTTCAGAAATTGGGCTTTTACTGTCGTTTCTGCTTGGCACGTATTCTTCGTCGCGATTCGAGTTCGTGTGACGGCCTGAACCTCGCTCGTGTTTTTCACTTTCGTATTCGTCGTGTGTGGTTTGCTGCAGCTCGTCCTCTGCATCTTCATCCTCAAGCATCAGCTCATCTTGATCGTCTTCCTGATACCTCGTTCCCTCAGTCTCAGGTTGCGTGAATTCGCTCTGGAGTTGATCGTTGGCTTCTCCTTGCAAGTCAGCGGTGCCAGCTGTTTCTTCTATTCCTTCCTCTTCTTCTCCCTCATCGGTGCTTGGCGGAGTCAGCACCCCACTACCATCTGTACTGTGTCGGCGATCATTCGTTGGCTCTGCTATTGGCAAATGACCAGGCGAGTCAACGTATGAGAAGTCCATGCCGGATGATCGACGCCACGTGCGAGGTATCTTAGGCCGTGCAGGCTTCAGTGGTATGTGCGCAAAGAGATCTTCCACTCTCTCGGATCTTTGGGAATCGACTAGCTGGTCTCTTTGGAGGTCTGTGTGTCGCGTGTCTTGCGGTTCGATCTCTCGCGAAGCCTCAGTCTGCCACACGTCCGCATCATCTCCAACATCATCCTCATCATAGCTCTCAGCGTTGCTCATACGCGCATCGTCTTCGATCTCCACGACGTTCTCCGGACTCGCCTGCTGAATCTGCTGACTCACAGCCTCCCGCTCTAGTTGCCACTGTCTCCTCGTCTCGCTGGATACATTGGCTGACTGGTCTAGCGGAGTCTGCAGAACAGGTTGTAATCTGCTCAACTTGCTCGACGAAGACTTCATTTCTGCAGGTAAGGCCGGCTTCCAGCTCATAGCATCGATACTCTGCCGTAAGCCAGATTTCTTCTTCTTAGCAGAGCTCGTGGGCTCGAAAGGAGACTGCAATGTCGCCTGTGCAGTAAGACGATTCATTGAAGGCTGCCAAGGTGACAGGATTGTTGTCTGCGCCTTTACCGTGCTGAGATCTGGATACTGAGGAATAGTCTGCCCCTTAGGCGGACTACTCGGCAAATAGCTCACGCTCAGCGCGGACTTCTCTCCTTGTCCTTCACGTACGGTAGATAGGTGGCTCCGCGCCAGCTGCGAGTTGTGCAAAAAGCTCGCCTCTTTTGTCGTATGTAGGCTCTCCAACGAAACCATGGTAAAGTCCTCAGCTCTACTAAGTGTCAAATCTCCGTGGCCGTCTCCTACAGCATCCTGCAGCGCTTCGTCCAGCTCTTCTCTGGCTCGACTCAGTCGCTTTGTCCTCCCAGTTCCATCAGACCATTGTGCGTTCAGCCTTGTCAATCGTCCACTAGCTCGACGATGATTTGGTGGAGTATGCGACTCGGAATCCAAGACTTGCATGGCCTGCTCGGCTTCCAACGCGGCAGCCTCCCCATAGATACCCTCGCCGTCCTGCGGCTCCTCTGGCTCTTGCTCTGGCTCTGGTTCCGATTCCTGCTCGGGCGCTTCAACACTGTGCCCCGCCCTCAACGGCGGCGCAGTCCTCTTCCCCTCGATCGGCGCTCCCTTCCTCTTCCTTCCCCGCTTCCTCTCCTCCACTTCTCCCTCTTCACTCGCGACATTCTTTTTCGGCGTGGCCTTCCTCCTCTTCACTGGCGAAGCACTCCTCCTCCTCTGACTCGGACTGTCCAGCAACGGGATGCTGGTCGTCTTCGTTATCATCTTCCCCGGACTGTCCCTCTGCTCAGCCTGCACAGTCACCTTGATCCTCCATGGACTCCCATCATTCGCGATGCCCAATTGTGGTGTATTCAGAACAATTTCTTTACTCGGCGTGGCGCGTGTTTGTTGTTGCGACAAGCGGGACTTTCGTGGAGTGACTGCTTTCTTGCGTGTACTGCGGACCTTGCGACCGGAGAGGGGCGAAGAAGGCAGGACTATGGGGTCGGGAGAAGTTTCGCGACTACTCGTTCCATCTTCGGTAGCCATATTGATAATGTGCGGTAATGATGCGCCCCGCGATCGTCGCGTTGGTATGGAGGTGATGCGATTATAGAGCTATCGAGAAGCACCTATGGAAGTAAATGGTCCAACTGCGTGTCCATTGTCACGCTTTTCGTAGAGTCAAGATGCTACGACACGCGACGAGCTAGGAGAACAACAACATCGAAGTGCTTGTCATTCTGGATAATCGCCGGCGCGCACTACTGAAACAATCAAGTTCACGTCTAAGCATGTCTACTCACGTGATTGTCGTGTCGTTTCCATGACGACCGAAGCGTTATATCGAACTTTATGTATAGGCACCTTAGGCTCGGTACATGTATCTGATGTCTTGGCTATCGACGAGCTCGACAATGAAGTCTTTCGGGTGCCAGTAGACTTGATATTGGGGAGGATGGGCGTCTCCGGCCTGTTCAAAGAACTCGGACCTGGCCAGCGGATCAGTGTCGCAAAACTGAGCGCCACTCACTTCACCACTCATGGCCGTCCACTGCGCCTGGCAATTGACGTCTCCATCTGGCTGTTCCAAATACTCGCGTCTAAAGGGGGCTCCAATCCGGCACTGCGCACATTCTACTACCGACTCCTCCGTCTTCTGAGCCTCAACATTCATCCTCTCTTCGTCTTCGATGGACCGAACAAACCCACATTCAAGCGCAACAAGCGAGTTGGAGGGCCGGGCGTGAGAGTGGCGAGTGTGCCCGAGTTCTTAGCAAAGGAGCTGCTGCGGAAATTTGGCTTTCCGTGGCATGTCGCTCCTGGCGAGGCCGAGGCTGAGTGTGCTTTGCTGCAGAGAGAAGGAGTCGTTGACGCCGTCTTGTCCGAAGATGTGGACACTCTGATGTTTGGAAGTGGCGTACTCTGGAGGAATTGGACAGCAGAAGGCAAGGGCAAGGTACCAACGCATTGCAGTGTCTACAATGCGAAAGCGGTGAAAGAGAAGAGCGGCTTGGACAAAGAAGGCATGGTATTGGTAGCATTGATGAGTGGAGGGGATTATATCGTGGAGGGGATTCCTGGATGTGGCCCGAAAGTCGGGTGTGATGCTGCGAGAGCGGGCTTTGGTAAAGAGTTGTGCGCATTGGCGAGGAAAAGAGATGTTTCTGGATTGAAGATTTGGAGGGAGAAGCTACAGCATGAGATCAATACGAACGAGAGCAAGTTCTTCTCTCGTAAGAGTAGCAAACTGGTGATACCTGACGACTTTCCTGATAGAGAAGTCCTTGGATATTATACAGACCCATGCGTGAGTACTGTGGAGAAAGTAGCGAGATTGAAGGCCGAGGTGAAGTGGGATCTGGATATGGACTTTCCGGCACTTCGGGCTTTCGCAGGCGACGCTTTCGATTGGAGATGTCTTGGTGGCGCGAAGAAGTTCATCAAAAATCTTGCACCTGCGATGCTAGTGCGAGAATTGAGGCTGATGGGACACAAGGATCAGCGTTTGGACACTGATGAGCAGGCTGAGAAGGAGCAAGAATACGTCCGGGCAATACACAGCAAGCGAAATCATGCCACAACAGACAACGAGCTCGAGTATCGAATCTCATTTATTCCACAGAGTCTCGTGCCCATCGATCTCAGTATTGAAGATGAGGACGACGACTTTGTCCCTGCTGGTGGGGCAGATGAGCTCGAAACCGAAGACGAGTGGGCACAAATCCCAAGCAGTACGCAGGACGAGTCCGATGCGCCGACTTCACCAACGAAGAAGCGTACATTCAAGCCATATCATCCCGATCAGCCGGAGAAGGCTTGGATGATGCGCGACTTCCTTAAAATGGGCTGTCCACTCCTGGTCGAACAGTACGAAGACAAATCGCAGGATCCCAAAGAGTTTTTCAAACAGAGGCGAAAAGCAAAGGCTGCCGCTGCAAAGGGCGACGGCAATGTTCATGCGAAGAAGTCTCGACGGAAGAAGAATGAGAGCGACCCAACTCAGATGCCTATTGATGTATTTGGCACCATCACAAAGTCATCGCAAACCTCTGTGCAAGGATTGAAGTCATCGCAGGACCGAGAATCACTCAAGGCCGTCAACACAAGTGCCAATGTCATTGCCAAGAAGACAAAGAAGGTGGTGACAGCTGATACTGTCAAACCCAAGGTGCCGGGCTTCAGGATGCCCACTACACAACTATCACCGACGGCTACACAGGACGACGCGAAAGACCTGCTCGCGCACGCTTTAGATACTGATGACGAGGAGACGCCAAGGGCTTCGAGGGTAATACCACCAGTCAAAGATACATCCCGACAGAACGCAAAGCCTGAAAAGCCAGCCTCCCAACGAACGCCGCTGCGCCGTAAGAGGCCTTCGGACGACCTTGCGAGCCCGGCTATGAGTCAAATGTCTATCAAATCATGGCTCTCGCCGTCTCCCAAAAAGCCTGTAGCACAGCAATGTGTTAGCGAGGTGATCAGCCTCCTTTCTTCTTCGCCCGTCATACCGGCAGACCCTCCACGGCCAGACTCGCCTACGCCAGAACGACTTCGCGGTGGCTTTCTTCGAACGCACCGTGATAATGAGGATCTGCTCAGCTTCTCTCCCGGCAAGCTGCCTGATTCTATTACGAAGAGGAGAAAGAAGGCGCCACTGAAGAGAGCCAAGACTGCACCATCAATAGGCAATGACGATCTCGATCCACCACTGTATAGAGCAACAAGCAGACCTTCTACGCCAGACTTAGCAACTCCCCTGGGCGACACTGTTGAGGCCATGGATCTCGCAAGTCCCATACCAATTCATCTTACATCACCACCCCTGCCTGCTGCACCACCATTGCCTCCTACACAAAGCAAATCTCTCGAGTCATCCAGCTCATCATCAACAAGCGTAAAATCTCGACCTCCATCTTTGTCCACCACATCGACTGCAGCAACCCTTCGTCGTTCACCCCGCCAATTTTTACCCCAGACCTCCTCCTCCTCAACAAAACTTTCCACTCAAGCAACAAAAACAACAACAACAACAACAACAACAACAACAACAACAACAACAACAACACATCTCGCCACCCAACAAGTCCCCAAGACTAAGATGAGAATCATCGCGAGGGAAAGTCTTCCGGGCGCGTGGAAGGAAGTGGAAGCTGAGACGTTGGATTTGACAGGTGATGGTAGTGGATGGAAACAGAGTAGAGGTAGAGCTGTCTTGGTCAGCAGTAGTAATGGCAGTAGTCAGATGGGGAAGACTGGGAAGACTGCTGGAAAGAGTTGGAGGAAGAGTGAAGTGGAAGTATTGGACTTGACTGGTGCTTGATTGAGAGTCTCAGGTAGCCTTTTTTTTTCTTTTCTGAATCTGCTTGGGTTAGCGATGGTGTTTTTGTGTGGAGGCTAGGTTGCTTGGGATACCCCCCCTCTGTTGAATATCATGATGTTTGAGCTGGCTACAGGTAGATGGATACCAGGTATCACGAACAGACGGCCTGGAAAATGAAAAAACGAGTGATGATGGAGAGATGTGGAATACTCATTTTGAAATTGACAAGTCGTTTGATTCACACAGTCTGAGTACACCTCATTCATTCTTTACGTATTTCTCAGGTCCCTCGACTCCTCCTTATTATTCACGTATTTCTTGAGTCCCTCAACTCCCTCTAGTAAGGCTATGCCAATCACTTCCTTCTCATTATCAATCTCCGCCTCCTAGACCACGAAACCGTCGATCCTGTTCATTCTTTACGTATTTCTCAAGTCCCTCTCCTTCCCCTCCAGTAAGGCTATGCCAATTTACTTCCTTCTCATTTTCATTATCAATCTTTGCCTCATAGACCACGAAACCGTCGATCCTGTTTGAACCGCTCTATTTCCTGACGGGTAGGTCTAGCCTCGGGGCCGTCGCCGCCACGGATAGGGCCTTGACCGGGCTGACGCACCAGCTTGAAGCAATAGCGCTCTTTGGCCTTGTCCTTTAGCTCATAGCTAACGACATCATACAGTCCATCATAGCGGAAGCCTATCGGAGGGGCAAATTTCGAATGGGATGCCGCCTTGCTCGACCGAATGAATCGGACAGGAATCCTGTTCACTTTATTCCTCTTCAACATGGCTGTTCCGCGCGAACTTTCGCCTGGTATGGTAGCATCCTGGCCGTAATAGTATACCACATCGCCCTCATCTTTGTCGGGATAAATGTGGTACTTGCCGCCACTTATAAAGCAGGAGTACGCCCCGACATTAGTATCTCCAGAGATGCCAGCCTGGCTATCGCCGTGCGCACCGTCGCGTAGTGCACAGAGCAGTGTGGGCCACCACTGTCCATTTACAAGATTGCCATTGCCTGTGTATTTGGAGGATACTTGACGATTCTTGTCGACCGTATCACCTTTTCGGTCGTCTTCGCCGTTCTTGCTCCGGTTCCTTTGGGCCAGAATGATACCAAACAGCATGTCGTCGTCAAAATTCTTGGCACTCCACCTGTGATACATCTCCTCGGCGTCAGACTTGATGTCCCACGGCCAATGACCTTTCATTGAGCCTGCGTATCTGTCGTCGAAGAGCTGAGGCAGCCCATCGTTGTTGTGCAGTAGTCTTTTGTTTCTCAAGAGCTGCGGCCCCGCAGCGCCCATCGCTAGAAATGGTGCCTCGTGGAGGGACTCCCTGAGCTTATTCAACTCTTCGGCGTTGACACTAGGGCCGATCTTCTTGATAACTGCGATCTGGTCCTTTAGGCGGTCCAATAGTGCGTCTGCGTTACCAGTGTTGGTGCCACGCTTTGCAACCAAGCTCATTTTTCGATACCATTCCGGTGGCTGAGGTTCTGGGTCGATATCGTTTCCTCCAGCAGTTGCTGGCGACCTCGGTGGAGAGGTAATCGAGTCAATAGACGGTCTGGCTCGCTTCGGCATGTGAGGACCTGATATATCGCGTCTCCCTGAGGGTACGAAGCCCGAAGCAGGCTCGATTCGCTTCATAGACGCCTTTGTAGCCGTCTCTTGGAGGACTGGCCTTGCAGCGGGAATATCCTCTGTTGGTGCGATCGCGCTGCCTTCTGAATCTTTCCTCTTCACTGCCTCATTCAAACCTACGCTCTTCTCCCGAGCAGGCGTCTCTTGGTTTCCATGCATTCCTAGAGACTCCACATCCGGAGAACCTGGTGGTCGTCTATGACCGGTCTGGCTATTGGCGCTAGAGCTCTTGCGCCGGGGCTCTTTCCTAGGATTCCAGCCAGCGAGTGTGTCCTGGGGACTTGTGTCCTCAGGAGCCTCCACAGCTGCTGCTACCTCTACCACTTCCACTCCCTGGATATGACGAGCTGCGGCGTTGTCGTCTGTGTCTTGAAAATTATGCAGAAAGCTGCCGCTCCTGGCCTCTTCTTCTTCTTCTGATGCAGCCTCTGTCTTTACTTCGGGCCCTTCTAGTATGGCAGCAGCACGTCTACCATCTTCACGGCCTGTCTGAGTGGCAGTCACAGCTCGTCGCTCGTCAAACTCTCTGCCAAAGGCTTTGATGTCTGCGAATATTGCACTTAGCTTCTCCGTATCAGTAGGCTCAGGCGGCGGCGGCTGCTGCTGCTCGGTCTTGGAGTTCTCATTGCCCATGTTTCAACATCAGGCGGTTTGATGTTCAATTCTTGTCTTGTGCGCAATGTCGTCGTGTGCAGTAGGCGCGTGTTGGTATTATTTGTTATTGATCGTCACCGGTGACCTTGTACTTATCGCCGATGCGAAGGTTCCAGCTGGCAGTATTTCTTTGCGAGGTACATGAACCTTCTCAATGTTTGCTGCTGAATATCCAATTATACAGTAGGTATGTACCGCAGTAGGGATATACAATCCGTGTTGATGTAGAAGTCTAACGCTCAAGTGAAGGTAAACAACGCGGATAGTTACTGCCCGTCGCGCCTGCCTCCTTAACAAGCTCTATCTTATGTTTCTATCACTATCTATCCCTAGAAGTCAATAACTTCGGGTCAAAGTGGATATATCGTAGAATTTTTTTGAAAATGGAAGAGTTCCACAATTTGACGAATAGATAGTGGAGGTAGATAATGAACTGTATACAGTGGATTGGCGCCTGGAGGATGATCCACTCGGCTAGCAGCTTTGACCAGCTGGCCGGCGGGCCGCCAAAGCCAGATGATCAGTGCTTTGCCAAGAACAAGACCGTGTTAGTCATCATAGGAGGTAGTAGTCGTTCCGCTGGGCGTGTCCGGGTGACAAGCTGAGATGGTGCGGCGCTCTATCCTCTGCAGGACTTCTTCGGGATCATCAAATCGAACAGACTCGAGAAGACCATCGTATAAGCTAGGTGGGAAGACGACGGTGTCCATTGCTGATTCGTGGCCGCTGGGAGAAGTGAATTGAGCGGACTGTTCGGAGGTTGTAGGAGTTGTGTCTTTAAGGAGAATGGTATTCAGTAGGTTCTGGCTGGATATGCGCCGACGTCTGACTCTGAGATTCGTGGACAATCTTTCCCGGCAGGGTGAAGGGCAGACCCCATTCTGAGTTACCAAGTAATCACCAATCTCAGCAGCTACGAACAACATAGGGCTAACAATCATTGGGATAGCAGTTATTGGATCAACAACATTGCTGTTTGTATACTGTACTTTTCAGAGCAATTATCCCTCAAGCCGCGCGCTGATCTAGAAACTCCAATCGAAGCTCAACTGCACGACGGTGAGCCTCTAATTGCTCCACCTTCGCGAGCTGCATAACGGCCTTGCCGACATTACGGAGGCCTTCCGGAGACAAGTTCGACGAAGTAATGTGCTTCACGTAGCTGGCTAGATTGACGCCAGAGTACTGCTTCGCGTAGCCATATGTGGGCAAAGAGTGGTTCACGCCAGCAGAGTAGTCGCCCACCGACTCAGGTGTCCACTCTCCACAGAATACAGATCCAGCGTTTTGCACCATTTCGCGTACAGCGACAGGATCCTTCACCTGCAATATCAGGTGCTCAGGAGCGTATTGGTTGCTCAACTCCATAGCCTCCTCAATGTCCTTGACGATCAACGTCACAGAGTGGCTAATAGCACCGCGCACCATGTCCACACGAGGTAGTGCCATGGCCTGCTGGTGTAGTTCATCTTCGATAGCTTGCACCTCGGGCTCGGTCAAGCCGACGGCAATGAGGACCACCTGGGAATCGACACCGTGCTCGGCCTGTGACAGAAGATCACTGGCAACGAATGCTGGATTCGCCGTCTTGTCTGCAATGACCAGCACTTCCGATGGCCCGGCAGGCATGTCGATGCTAACATTCGCGCTCGTATCATTGCTAACAATCATCTTGGCAGCAGTCACAAATTGATTGCCCGGTCCCAGAATCTTGTCGACTTTGGTCACGTTTTCGGTGCCGTATGCCATAGCAGCGACGGCCTGAGCACCACCAGCAAGTACAATGCTTTCCGCGCCAACCTTGTGAGCGCAATACACAATTTCAGGGGTAAGCTTTCCGTCCGCACGTGGCGGTGAGGCCAGCACTATCCGCTTGCAGCCAGCAACTTGAGCAGGTACGCCAAGCATGAGCGCGGTCGATGGCAAGACAGCTGTGCCACCAGGAACATATAAACCGACGTTCTCAATCGGCCGCACGAATCGTGAGCAGATGACTCCAGGCATCGTCTCCACTTCGAGAGGCTTAGTCTCCTTCTGCGCTGCGTGAAACTTGCGGATATTCTCATACGAGATATCGATTGCTTCGATAGTTTCAGGCGGCAGTTGCATAAGGCTCTGCGGGAATGGCGCCTTCAGTACAGGCGTTGTCAATGATGTGGCCTTTTCGAATTTGTGCGTATACTCGAGCAGAGCAGTGTCGCCTCTCTCGCGAATGTCCTTGATGATAGGGTTGACAATGCCCATGATCTTCTCCGTCGATCGCTGCGATGGACGCTTGAGGGCCTCACGAACGGCCTCAGGAGTGGATTCCGACGTGGTCAGTCTGTTCATCTGGATGCGGCCGTCCTTGTTGAGTCCGGCAGGATCGTCCTTGCTCTTAGGCTTCGACTCGGCTTCCTTGATTTCCTCTTCAGAAGCTTTGCCATTGGATGCCAGCGTACCGTTGACAGGTGTGGACTCGTTGGCAGATGGGATGACGCCAAACTTCTCTGCATATGGTCCTTTGGCATCGCCTTTCCTTCGTTTCACCTTGACACTCTTCGCATCCAAATTTCGCTCGATATCTGCCAGACTGACGCCCGCAGCCACAGCTTTGGTCAGGGTGAAGTACAGCACGTCAGCTGCCTCGAAGGCGATGTCCTGCTTCGTCTGCGCCTCTGTCAGTTCGGAAGCCTCCTCCATGATTTTTGCGTTAAGCATCTTCGAGTCATTAAACAGTCGCGCTGTGTATGACCCCTCAGGCGCAGAACGTTTCCTGCTTTCCAGTGTCTGCTGCAGCTTTGACAGGCCCCGGTAATGACCAAAGCACGTCGCTGTCTGCAGGTGGCAGAAGCCGTGCCCCTGCTGCCGCACAACAAAGCATAGTGTATCCTGATCACAATCGGCATCTATCCTCAATAGCTCTTGCCAATCTCCGCTGGTTTCACCTTTCCTCCAAAGCCCTCGCTTACGACTGTGGTATACACCGCGTCCTGTTCTCAAACTCTCGGCCACGCTCTCTTCATTGCTGTACACCAATCCAAGTGCCACTCCTCGCTCGTCCGTAACAAGTGTCGTGTACAGTCCATCCGGTCGGTCGCTACTTACTTGGGCCAGGAGTAGTGAGGCTACGCGTACGTGTTCGGCAGACGGCTCGGGGTCGGTGGTCAACTGCGCGGCGGGTATGATAGGTACAGCATCTTGTCCGCCCAGCTCTACCGCTTCCTTTTCAGTAATTTGCTGCTTCGAGATGTAGACGGGCGGCCTGTTCCTGCCTAGTTCCTTTAATATGCTGCTGACATGCTCGACACTAGCCACGTTCTGCAAGAAAAGGCCAAAAGATGTGCCATCCACTGCCTGTGTGTCCTCGCCGACCGATGCTGTGGGACAGTATACGACTCGCGTCAGATCCAAGCCTTTGACATTCTTCAGGTCAGCGGCCTGCTGGCTTCGAACAAAGACCTTGGCAGCGCCGGCGTCAAGAAGATCGATAATGTCTTGCTGTGATTCCAAGCCGAACACTACCAGATAGACAGAAAAGCGCGCAACGGTATCCTTCAGTAAAGCGAATGCGGCATCGATATTCGAGGTTGTGACTGTGGCAACCAGTCCACCGGCGTATGCGAGTTCCTTGGAGGCCTGGATCTGCTCAACGCCGTGATACGAGGCCAGGTCAATGGCAGCCAGGAATGGTGGCGATCGTTGGGAGGCCATGGTCACTATCGACTTTCAGTGTATAAGACAAACAGAGGGTCGGGTGCCACGAAAGTGACTGGACGAATGCGAAATAATCTATTTCAGCATGACGACATCTCGGCTGCAGGGGTTCACGTCCAATAGCATATCGAATACGCCAAGCATGCCTTAGGTATATAATATACAAGTTTACAACGGTACATATACCTGTATATATGTACCAGGTGCACTACATGTGCTCTATCACGACCGCAATGCCTCCCTGACCTCGTATCGCCAGTCAGAATGAACCAATGCGCGCTTCATGCATCAATGGCCTACGCTTCCGGCCGAAGGCGTTGTCCAGTGCATCCCGTTCAAACACGGCTCACCGATCGCGTACCATACACCACCCATCATGCTTGTCTACGCTGAGGCAACATGGCAGAAGCCGGCCTCGAATCGCATTATTATCCACCTCGAAATGTCCACCAGCATCCAGACGCGCCTTCTGGGGCGGCCTTCCCTCGATCCTGGTGCCTCCTGTAGTCTTCACGTCTCTCCTCGTGGGCTTGTGGACCTACAAATGTGTCATGACTGTCTTGTTCCAGGATAAGGTGATCTACATGCCCTATATGCCACCATTCGCGCGCAGAGAGAAGATTGAAGACTATGCCGCGGTCTGTAAACCTGTAACGTGGGAGCACCTGCATATCAAGTCCATGGACGGGACCAAGATTGCGCTGTGTGTCGGCCAGTGCATACCGAGTGAAGATGGTGCGACTCAGAGCAAGAAGGCCAAGAAGAAGGTGGTGATATGCTATTTTCAAGGAAATGGGAGCAGCACGCCGCCCAGATTACCATTGCTGAGCAACACTCTGAAAGCTATCAAGGCCGAGGCGAGCATACACGATGGTGCGGACGGGGTCGAATTTGTCCTAGTAGCTTTGTCCTATCGTGGCTACTGGACATCAAGTGGGCGAGCCTCTCAGACAGGAATCGAGAAAGATGCCCAGGCAATGCTAGCTTGGATCTGCAATACCCAACCTGTACCACATACCAAGCTGGACATCGTTCTCTGGGGTCAAAGCATTGGTGCAGGCGTAGCCGCTGCTGCCGCTGCCTCTTACTCCTCGCAGACAGAGCAAAGACCACAGATCACCGGTCTCATCTTGGAGACACCATTTACGGGAATCAAGAGTATGCTACTTGCTCTGTACCCACAGAGGTGGCTGCCATATCAGTACTTATGGCCATTCTTGTGGAATCATTGGGACAGCGAGGTCGCGTTGCGCAATATCGCAACGGCCAAGTGTCTGCCACATGTCCTCATCATGCCTGCAACGCGTGACGAAGTCGTGCCTGCCAGCGAGGCCGATAAACTAGAATGCATATCCCGAGACGCTGGCCTGAAGACGACGAGAACAGACATCATTGGCGCATTACATACCGAGGCAACGATGCGCAGGGAAGGCCAATTGGCCGTGGCTGGATTCATTGTCGACGTGGCCAAGCAAGCGTAGTAGGTAAGCTGCCCATTGGAAAGTCCTTTGGCAGGGTGGTCCCCAGTCACAGTTGAGCTGCCCTTTAGAGATGTGCTATTTATCCTAAAGGTGGAAGCTGTATCATGCAATACATGCACCCCGAAAAAGAGCACGTGCTTGGAGGTCGCTTGCACGTGCGTTGATAGATGAAGAAGAAGTGTGCATGCACACGATCATGCCCCTCACTAACGGCAACGATATCGGCAACATCGGATAGCTTCAGTTCGGCTCTGGTTACCAAATGCCATGAACACGAGCTTGACCAATGGGCCCCGGGTGCACCGGTTGAAGAGCTTGTGTGACATAATCAGGGCCCGGGTCTTCAAGTACACCCACAAGCCGGGTCTCGTTTCTTCACTTTCTGGATAGCAAGCTTGCTCGGAACAACCACTGAATCACTCAGCTGCAACGTTTACCCACAATGGCACATATCACAGACTGGTCTTCAATGTCTCCGCTAGCAGAAGAATGGAACGAGGCAGTAAAAGCCGCTGGCGGCTCACCAGATCTAGGACACTTCAAAGACATTCCTACCCTGCGAGCATTCCTCGAGAACGGCCGAGCAGCAATGGGCGAAAATGCCAATGGCAAGCCCCTATCCAACGTCAAAGAACAAGATCACCAAGTGGAAATGCGAGATGGCCATAAAATCACCGTGAGAACCTACCAGCCGCAAGACGTCCCAGCTGGAGCACTAGGCATGGTCCTTCACGGAGGTGGATGGTGCGTCGGCGGACTTGCCAACGAAGAGAATCTCTGCCGACTTATGGCCAGCAAGTTGGGCATGACTGTCGCGAATGTAGATTACAGAATGGGCCCCGAGTGGAAATTTCCTACTGCACATTATGATTGCTTTGATGCTACCAAATGGGTTCGTTTTCTCTCCACCCTGATACCTTCGTCCTCAGAATGATCAACGAACTCTACCACTAACCCACTCCTGATCATATATGAATAGGCTGCCCAAAATGCTTCCAAGCTAGGTGCCGATCCCTCCAAAGGCTTCACGATCAGTGGCACATCCGCAGGAGGAAACATCACAGCCGCAGTATCTCACCTCTGGCGTGATGAAAAAGTCTCTCCGCCACTGACCGGTTGTCACTTGATGATTCCCGCTCTCTGCGACATCGTCGCCTATCCCGAAAACTTGAAAAAAGACCTTTGTTCACGAGAGCAGCTCCCCGATGCACCCATTCTGAGCGCCGCTGCCATGAAGCTTTTCACGGATAGTTTCATCCCTGTGCAGGAACGAGGTGATCCATTATTCAGTCCGCTGCTGTGGAAAACAGGACACAAAGGTTTACCTCCGCAATTCTTCCAAATCTGTGGCTCGGATCCTTTGAGAGATGAGGCACTTGTGTACGAGCGGGGTTTGAGGGAGAAAGATGGAGTGAAGACTAAAGTGGAAGTCTATCCTGGTTATCCTCATGGGTTTTGGTCGATTTTCACAAATTTGAAAGCCAGTCAGAAGTTTGTGGAGGATTCGATCCATGGGTTGAAGTGGTTGTTGGAGCAAAAATGAGCTTCTCTTGCAGGATGGGGCGTGTGTGTTGAACTTTCTTGCTTTGGCATATTGGGGTTTGGAGATCATGATGTGAGAAGAGAAGCGTCACACTCCCTCGCGCAATAAAAGTCTCATGCGAACGAACGCTTTCGTCGTCTTGATCTGGGCGTGGCTGTTATACATCTATACGTCCATACATCTATACATCCATACATCTATATATGGTAGGTACATTAGCATTGCCTACTGCGAAAAAATTGGACCTTCTCTCTAGCCACACCTGCTCAAAGGTCAAACGGGAGGCGGATATGGAAGATGTAGAAGACTGGGTTCAAGTCAGTTCGCCGTCAATGGTGTTTCGTGGGCGGTAGCAAAGCGAAAGCTAGCAGCCACGCAGCCAATGTAGAATACATGTAGTTCTGGCCGCGATCAGCAATGTCATTCAAGGCTATAGTGTCGATGTGGAAGTTCGGGTACTGTGCACATATTGGTATCGTACAATTGATAATTATATGTACAGTGTGCAGGTCTAGGTACTTTGTAGCACCACTGGAACCGTCCCTATATGTTGGCGTGCAAATGATCGTGCACTCACACTCGCGTGATGTGATGGAGGGAATCACTCATCGCTACGAGTGCTGCAAGCTGTGTTGTTCGCCAACAAGCCTGCCATCCATATTGCTGCAATCGCTGGCTTCTCAAGCAGTGCCAAATTCTTCAAGAAGCAATGGCTTGCTGCAGAACAGTTCTCGCAGCACCTGAGTTGACGGAATGTGCTGCTGCGTAGACTGCCTGAGATATACACTTGTCCCTCATCTCCGTGGGTTTGCCCCAGTTTCTGTTCAGCCCTCCTGACCCCATAGCTTCTTTCTCTCCGCCCTTGCTACTCTTGCTTCAATTTTCCGTCGTCCCCATCTGGCCTTCACAGCCTCCACCTCCGCCTCCTTCTCCTTTGCATGTTCTGGCGCAGTGACACACAGACTGATGAAAAATTGCGAACAATCGAACTTTTCTGCCAGTCTTAGACGTGACCAGTATCTGGGATCCTCCTTCCGTAATCTCCGAATTTCATCAATATCCTCTTGGGTCAGATGGTATTTCTTCTCATATATAGGCCGTATAGGCTTCAAATCCTCAACTTTGGGTTGTGATGCTGCGCGTTGTGCCGCTATTGTTGCGAGTACTGATGAGGGCTTTTTGGGTGTCCCTGCAGCTGCCATAGCCTCCGCTTCCAGATGCAGCTCTCGTCGAGGGTCTGACGCCGGGAGAAACTTTGGTGGAGTGTGATATACATTCGGCGCACTTGGAGGCGGATTGAAGATGATGTGCTCTGTCGTTTCGGTGGTGGTTGGCGCGAATGAAGGATCCTGCTTCACGCGAAGCATCTTTCTCGTTCGTCTGTAAGATGCGGCATTGCGCCGGCAGGTCGTGCATACATATTGCGCGGCATCTGATGATATCAGAGAAGGTCGGAGGGAGGTTTTGAGAAGAGATGTTGCCATTGCGTTGTCCGTGTGATGCTGCTGAACATTTACTTTGGCCATGTACATTGGATTCTAAAGGAGGAACACGGCTTTCCCGCGGCGACGATGCCAAGACATTGCTTTGTACAGCACATATATATACAGCCAAGTCCAGCACCACCTATTCCACCCTGCGAACACCAACAATATTTCCCAACCGATGCTCGATACGTGTAAGCATAGCCTCCGACCTCTCCAGTCGAGGACCACTCTCATACGCGAGCAAACTGAGCCCACCAACCTGTCTCGCAATCCGCCGAATCTGCACTCTACTCAACGTCGAGAACAATTCTTGACATTGCGACTTCTTCTGCACCCAATTATATCTGCACACTATGCCGAATTGCTTATACTGTGTTCGCTGTGCCCAGAAGGTATCAGCATCATCATCTTCATCCTCATCATCATCCTCATCATCGCCCTCATCGCGTTGACCTTTCCGCCTCCTTCTCCTCCGACTATCTCCTCTTGACCTCGCTCTACTTCCCCTAGGGTTTGGAGGAGAAGGAGGGGGAGGAGCAGCATAAGCAGAATGCTCATAATACGGGCTAACAGATTCGTTCCTTCTCCTTCTACTCCGTCTCTCATGCCTCTGATACCCTCCAATCCCTTCAGATCCTTCTGCGAGAAAAGGTCTCTCCAGCTCTTGAAACTGCTTAATCAAACGCTTAATCGTATCCGCCATCGTCTTGAGCGAAACGTCATCTAGCCCAATATCCATCAGAGTATCCCCTCCATCATATCTCTTCTCTAGCCGACGCTGGTATTTTCGACATTGTTTCCGCATCACACGAATGCTCGCTCGTTCTTCGAGTAATTCCGTTCGGAGATTCGTCAAGTACGCGTGCACTTCGTGAGTTGCTTGACCTGTAGTGGGTTTGAGAAAAAGTTTGAGAGAGAGAGAGATTTCCTTCTGGTCATATTTCTTTCTTTCTTCTTGACCTTCAAATGATCAGGTATACCGGTAGTTCTTTTTTCTTTTTTCAAAATCAATTAAAAAGAGAAACATATACGCGATTCTATCGGAAAAAAAAAGAGGGAAAAAAAAAAATCATACCAGCTGTTGTGAAGTTTCCCCATAAAACTCTCAGCCATGTGGTCAAAGTGAAGACAAAGGAGATCAGACCGATGATGCCTGTGACCAGGGAGAAAGGCGCATATCGGGTAGTGGATAGTATGATACCCATTCTTGTATCAGGGTATCGATCGCGACCAGCAAGTGTCGTCACGCCGACACATGCTCTGTCTGTGAGAGGAGAAACGCATGTCTCCCGTCGTGTGTTGTTTGATTACACGGCTATACCTTTGTAGAGCGGTTATGCAGTGAGATTGGAGGATGGAGTGCAAGGTTTTCGGCAGTCCGAGGTCTGTGGAAAGGCCGAATCCGAGCTCATATTAATTCTACGGAGAGAGGGAGTGGATTAAATTGCCCTCTTCTTACAGACAGTACTTCATAGTCGGATTATATCCACATTGTCGTAAACTCATTATCTGGGGTATCTCGCTCGCTCATCAACATCAATTATGTCTTGCTGGTTCTGCCAATGCAATCAATTCACCTACTCGTCCCACGGCAGATCTCTCGTTTCCACTCTGGTGCACGTCAAATATCCCAATCCTGCTGGCCCAAAGTCGCGAAGATCCAGCTCGAGAAAGTTCCGCATTAAAGGCTTCACAACATCACGAGCCAAGTTCTTGACTTCTTCGACACGACGCTCCAAGCGTCGAAGATTGTCGCGGTTGTACAGGTCGGTGCCTAGCTGTGCTGCGGGACTTTTGAGAAAGCGCTTCAGATCATCCCGTACCAAATATGCTGATGTGTCTGCTGATCCTATCTGTCGATATACTCGCCCAATATTGATGGGTTGCGAGGGCTGTGGTGGGGGTGGTTGTACTCGTTGCGAGGCGATATGGTGACTGCTCCTGCTTGCCGCTCTCGTAGTATTTTGTCCTGTTGTGCCTGAACCAGGCCTCGTATTATCCTTGAGAATTCCAGCAGGCGCAGGAGTTGTTTTTTCTGCGAACCATTGTCGAAACAATGATACCGCAAGCCAACTCAAAAAGTCGTTGTTCGGGTTGACTCTTTCGCCTCTGCTAGTAGTCAGGTTCACTCGCCACAACTTGGCTTCGACCCGTTCTTCGACCTCGTTCAGCTCATCAACCTTGTCTTCCAGAAGCTCCATGACGCTAGAATCTACTTGGCCGCGCAGTTGTGGAGCGGCAAGCGGCCACTGTCCAACAACATGTATGAGAGCTTCTGTGAAGATGGTCCTTGAGCGCGCAAGATAGCCAAGTTTCAGATATGAAGGCGGGTATTTAGCGATCTGCTTGAACAGCCTGGCACCAAATCGCAGGAGGTGATGATCCACGCGGTTTCCTGCAATCTCCAATGCATCGTACATATCGGCCAGATGGAGCAAGGCCTTGCACTCAGTGTAAGCTGTAGCGATGTTCACAGTGTCGAGGTTTGGAGGGTACTGATACATCGCGCGAAAGAGATTGTCGTAGTCTTTGAGCACTTCGTCTCCAGGCTCCACTATTGTACTCGGCTGATCTCTCTCATTCAAGTTCAGCGACGAGAGATCCGATACACTGCGAAAGAACTGGTCGTTGCTCGTTGGAGGTCTGCTGCGAACTGCAGGTGGCCCATCCGCACCAAAGATTGAGCCTGTTCCCGTGTCCTTCTGGACCAACATAGGGGGCACATCCGGATCGCCAGCAGCAGCATTCCAGTCCAGCTCATATCTCCAGCGTTTCTTGGCTTGCTCAAATGATGGTCTCCGCTCCTGGCTACTCGTCCGCGAGCTACTCCCAGCAGTCACACTATCATTCTCACTAATGCGTGGTAGCCCTCCGCCTGTGACAGGGCCATTCTCGATTGTCCTGCCGCTCCATTCGGCTCGTGTGCCGGCCTCAAAGAATCCCGAGCCTTGACTTAGGATGAGGCGATGTAGGAGATATCTGTTGACCTTCCTGCCATTGGCACTACTCACGACAATCTCGACATCTCCTGTATGCGAAAAAACGGGAAACTCGTTCTGGGAGAGGTGCGTGGAACCGCCGTGGTGCGACCTCGCGTGTCGATGTCGCCGCGTGTGGGAACGGCCTGATGTGACTGAAGATGCTCGCGGTGCCGGCGCTGCTGCTGGCAGAGAAGGCAGCGCTGGATGGCGACCAAGGTCCGAGTATGGAGGTGGGTGATGGGACACCATGACTTGTGTCTTGTATCCTGTATCCTGTTCCTGTATCCTGTACTACACAATCCTCCGCTGGTCTTCCTGCTCTTTATCTGGTCGCATCTCCAGAGAGTCCTCGTCCCTCTCAATGCTGTTGATGTTGCTCGGTGTCGTGTCTTGTCTACATGTAGCCTTGTCGTCTCTCGAGCACGCGACGCGTTCTGGTGGGCGTAGAACTACTTTGGTGGGGCCTGTTGCTCTTCGACTCGCTTCTCTTCGCGGATCCGCAGTCTCTTTCTCTCTTCAACAACAATATCAACATTCAACTCACCGCGTGAGGGGCATCAACACGTTAACAACAAGGACAAGTGCATCGAACAAGTTTTCGCCGAGTCCACCGCAGCGCCATCTTCTTGACCTCTCACGGCGACGCCGTGGCTAACGTTTAGTCGGCACCACCTTGCAGCATTTCTCAAGAGGGTGCCACCCGACCGACGTGCATGGATGGATGCACCAATAGCCGCGTTCCATCGCGGTGGCGGGTGAGCTTCTGAAGCAGGACAGTACAGGTCCCGCCATTTGATTGGCAGGCGATGATTGCTCTATAGCATGTCCAGGTTTTCAGAGAAGCATGTTTAGAAGTATATCTCCTCGATTAGTTACGGTGGTATTATGCTTCTTGAGGACCATGACCGAGTCCATATACAGTTATACACCATCACCTGACCCCAGACCTCAGCTCAGCTACATCCTAGGGCCCTTGGAGAAACGCCTTTTCTCGCCTAGTCCGGCGGCTGGTGTGGCTGTGCCGATGGAGCGAACATCGGCGAGCCCAAGACTTGGTTCAAGACATCCTCGCTGCTTGGAAAGTCTCCGGTGCCATCGGAGCAAAAGACTCTAGGCTCTAGCATCCACCATCCTGGCTTACCGGTTGGAGGCGATTGCCGTCTTTCACAGCTTGAGTTCAGCTTCGAACGGCTCTTTGCATGCCTCGTTCGTGATGTGGCTACCCTCCCAACTGATCGATACATCAAAAGTACAGGTTACATGTACCAGCATTCGGATCCTTACTCTAGGACCAAGGTAGTTCCACGACAGCAACAGCAGCATCGTCGTTCATACATTCACAAGATTCGAGCATAATTCCAACATGAGACCAAGCACGAACACAAACATTAAGATTTTTTTTTCAACTCAGTTCCATTTCTATCTATCTGCTCTGCCTACCCCGACTGTGCCCACCCCGACTCTGCCCACCCCGACTCTGCCCACCCCGACTCTGCCCACCCCGACTCTGCCCACCCCGACTCTGCCCACCCCGACTCTGCCCACCCCGACTCTGCCTACCCCGACTCTATCCGAACCGACGCGAACCGTTGGTTGCACCGCCCATATTTCGTGGAGCACAACGGTAGTTCACCTCTGGGAAGACGTGTCTGGCGTACGCAAAGCAGTTGGAACAACCGCTAGTGTTGTGACCGCAACTGTTGCACCACGTGCTGACAATTCCTCCCGAGTTCGTTGCGCTGCATTGGCAGCAGGACCAAGGCATATTGAATATCTTCTCTGTAGTCTCTTTCTGTAAAATGGTGTTCAAGCTTGGTGTGTTTGAATGTGTTTGACTGTAGTAGTTGGAAGATTGTACTGGAGTGAAATGTTTCGACTCCTTAAGTAATGGGAGTCGCTTTGAATCGCACCGGCTCCTGTCATTGTCAAGCATCTCTTTGGCAGTCAGTCAGATCAGAGGCTCTAACAGCCCAAGCACAAAGCCCAGATCCAGTCCAGCTCACGCTAGGTTGACATGTTCCATCCATGTATCGATCCATCTTTCAAAATCTCCATTGTCCAAAGGGAATAAAACTTTCATTGTCAAAGACCCCTAGTTAGCTCGGCTCTTGTCTCTTTGTTCCATGGAACATAGGCATAGAGCAGACTTTCAACCGGATAACAATAACAACAATCACAACCAAGAGATCTGGCTGGCTAGTTGACTGAGCGGACGCAAGAATCTGGACTTCACTTCTGTCTGCCTATTGGGCATAACAACTTACGAAGATAAGGTGGGTAGGTCGCCACCTGTCTTCTTTCTTTCCACTCCTCTGCATGTGGGCAACTTCGCTGCTGAAGGGCTTGTCTAGCAATGCAGACAATGATACACCGCGGTACAATGCGATCAGACAGGAAGCGAAAGAGTATGCAGTCGGCTTTGATAGGCATGCGTGTAGGTATTCGGAGGTCTGATGTGTTGTGTTCGTGCTGCAGCCGAGATCAGCCGCAGTTCCCGACCTCCTACCAACGCTCTGGTCACTGTCCGCAGCGCTTGAAATGACTCGGTATTTGTGTTGGCAATCCAGGCTAGGTGGCAAACCGTTCTCTTCTACTCCGCATAACGATCATGCCCTATGTGGTGTGACGCGATCAACACGTTGAAGTCATGACTCCTGCAGCTCTTTGACATGATCGCCATGCCTCTTGATTTGAAGATGCCGCATGTCAAGGATCGTGTGCGGATCTTTGAGTCGTGCCTTGCATCTCTTTACAATCAATGCACCGAAGGTGTTGTACCAAATTGGTCGACATCGATGTAGCTGTCGCGGGCCTTGAGAGGATGAGCAGCTGTCGAGAGAAAAGGGAAGGCAAGTCTCAATACTCCGCGCCCCTTTTGGTTCGTGATGTTATCATACACGACCAGCACGCGTCTGTTGTGCTGTACATCGTGATACAGATCTGTCCTAACTTTTTCTGGTCTTCATCGCCCCCTCTGTGCCGGCATAGGAGTCCACCCCGCCGGCTGCCAATTCTCACCAGCATTTCCCTTCGGCCTCGCCTGGTCCCATGGATTAGGTTTCCTATCCTTCGTCTTAGTCCCTTTGAACCTCCCTTCATCCAAGCCCTCCTGTTTTCCTTGACTCGCAGCCTCCACCTTCTCCGGCTCATCTACAGCACTTCTTACACCCTGCTGTTGTTCAGGTTCTGTTTGTTCCATATAGCCTCCAGGATCTTTCACGCCAATGGCAGGTTGGGGTTGATTCCGTGAGGGGCCGTCGAGGAAAGAGGGCTTGCTGTTCCATCGTTCGTCTGCTTCGGCGGCGAGGCGTTTCATCATGGCTTGTCGGGAGATGTCGTGCTGTTGTTCCTGGATGGTGGGAGGTTCGTCGCGGGTGTTGCGGAGCCATTGATGCCATTGTGCTAGGTCAGACAGCAGTGTCAGTAGGCGACAACGGAAGTAGTGAGCAACAAGATCCAAGACTGACGAGTGACTTTGACATCGGAGTAGTGAGGTGTTTTGTTGTTGTACTTGACAATCCTACGCATGCGATTTGTGTTTAGGGCATCTTTGAACTCCCAGAATGTGTTGCCGCTGAGGTCGAAGCCGACGAGGAATGTCTTTCTCCATGGCAGTCGTAACGTCTTCCATTTGAACCATGCTCGAGCTAGAACACCCGGCTGAGGCATTCTTTTCGTTTGTTGTGTAAGGTAGGTTGGATTGTATAGGAGCAAATATTGATGATGCGGTAACTTACACTTTGATGCAGTTACTTCGAACGGAGCCGAGTCCGTCAGATATCCACTGTTCAAAGTTTTGATCCACCACGGATACCCCAGATTCTGGAGCTCACAAGCTGTGGACGGAGTTTATATACACAATGTGTTCGTGTAGAAGTTATGTGGACAGCGCGTACACCCCTTTGCCCCCCGTGTGGGTGGTTCATCTGACGTGACGTCGATCTGGCCCCGCTGACTTCAAGCTACAGGTCAGGTATGCCTAAGTTTACTGGTAGCTTCTAGTCGGCCACAAGCTTGCTTCCAGCTTCCATTCTCTGGTCTAGTCAACGTAGGCAGTACACTACGCCTCTCAATAAACACTTCCACCTCCTGAAACAACTCCTTCCAACCTACCTGACCTATCCAAAATGGCCGACGAAATGGAGCCCTCGCTTCAGCCCATCGTGGACCAAAAATCCCTCAAATGGATCTTCGTCGGCGGCAAAGGAGGAGTGGGCAAGACTACCACATCCTGCTCTCTGGCCGTACAGATGGCCAAGGCACGAAAGAGTGTCCTCCTCATCTCCACCGACCCAGCACACAATCTCTCCGACGCCTTTGGAGTCAAGTTCGGCAAAGATGCCAAACCTGTTCCTGGCGTGCCAGGCCTCGCTGCCATGGAAATCGACCCCAACGGAAGCATATCAGACCTGATCGCAGCAGGAGGGGACGATGCACAAGACGCCATGTCAGGTCTTGGAGGAGTGGGGAACATGTTCCAAGACATGGCTTTTAGCATCCCTGGTGTGGATGAGGCCATGTCCTTTGCAGAAGTGCTAAAGCAGGTCAAGGGCATGGAGTACGAGCTCATCATCTTCGATACCGCACCTACGGGACATACACTTCGCTTCTTGCAGTTCCCTACTGTACTGGAAAAGGCTCTCGGCAAGCTCAGCCAGCTGTCTTCGCAATTTGGTCCTATGATCAACAATCTGATCGGTGCAAGAGGTGGTCTGCCGAATGGACAATCCTTTGACGACGTGATGAGGAAGATGCATGACCTGCAAGAGACGATTGGAGAGGTCAACAAGCAGTTCAAGAACCCGGATCTGACCACTTTTGTTCCTGTCCTCATTCCCGAATTCTTGTCCCTGTACGAGACGGAACGCATGATTCAAGAGCTTGGCACATATGAGATCGATACGCATGCCATGGTTGTGAATCAGCTACTCTACCCAAAGAAGGACAATCCTTGCGAGCAATGCAATTCGCGGAGGAAGATGCAGAAGAAGTATCTGGAGCAGATTGATGATCTGTATGGGGAGGATTTCAATGTGGTGAAAATGCCTCTGCTGGTGGACGAGGTTCGAGGTGTCGAGGGTATCTCGAAGTGAGTGCGACCAAAGTCAGATGACGGTGGAATGTTGTGCTAACAATGACCTTGTAGATTCAGCGAGATGCTCGTCAAGCCTTACCAGCCTCCAGCTTAAATATCGGGCTGAGCAGCATCCCATGCAGTGGAGGCCTACCTAGCAAGTGGTGCAAACCGCTAAAACGATTACGACAGGTTGGTGGTGTATATGTGGTTGAAGGCGCAATTACGATACCCTTTTCTAGAGATGGAGAAGTGAGCGTTGATATGGCATTAGGAAGGCGTCTAGGTATCATGAACAGTTGCCAAATGACTGCACACCTCTCAGCGTTTGTTGACCGTTCGTATCGTGCTTTCTCCGAACCCGATGACATGATCGCTCGCCTTACAACGCACACACACCAAGAGAGACAGGTAGTACCCCTAGTCTCTCGTATCATCAAACGCCCCCATGAGCTGCCAGGGCAGCCTCTGCTCGCGTGTTGGTGCCTTATTCTCCTCGTCGTCTTCAATCACAATCACTTCTGGCCTCTTCACCTCATCGTCTTCAATCTCAATCACTTCTGACTTTTTCGGTTGGCAAGGCGTCTCATAGATACACCAGAGACGCGGGCACTCTTCCTGCACTTGATTAGCATCCTCGCATGCTGTCCCCATGGACAACGGCTCCACGCCAACTTGAAAAGGCAACCGCAAAAACTATTGGAATGTTCCCCAAAGAGAAGCTGAAAACTCACTTCAACATGCCCAATCTTACGACAGACATCACACGGATCGGCGCCCCGAAAACTTCTATTCCGACACGTAGCAGCATCATGGCCACGCTTTCTGCAGAGCCCACATTTGCGAATGATGGGGCACGCGTTGGAAGGGTGTAAGTCGCGTTTTTGACAATGCCTGCAAGTTCGCGTTTCACAGTCCTTGGCCATGTGGCCTTTTTCACCACAGCAGAGACAGCGCACCACTTCTGACATGTCCGTAATGTTGAAGTATCGGCATTGTTCTATTTGGTCGTTGGGGGGGATGTTGCAAAGACGAATCATGCCATCGTCATAACCATCATCACCCTCATCTGATGAGGTGTAGTTGGCGGAGAAGGAGGAGGAGGAGGAGGAAGTTGTCTTCTTTTTCTTTTTCTTGGATGGTCGCTGCTTCCATTGTGCGGCGCTGATTTCTTCAATGTCGCTGTCGCTGTCTTCTTCTTCACTGGATGATATCTCGCCGGATTCTTTGCTTGTGTCGCTGCTGCGCCGACTGGCGGTAGTAGTAGTATTGGTGAAAGTATGACCGTACTTACGCTTCCGCCCAACAGCTGTCGCCCTCGAATCATTCTCGAGGTCCGACATGACGGAGATGATGTGCAATGTACATGTAGA
Source organism: Sphaerulina musiva SO2202 (assembly GCF_000320565.1). Classification (NCBI taxonomy): domain Eukaryota; kingdom Fungi; phylum Ascomycota; class Dothideomycetes; order Mycosphaerellales; family Mycosphaerellaceae; genus Sphaerulina; species Sphaerulina musiva. Next base: position 2,005,639 of record NW_016017385.1, on the reverse strand, counting down.
TGAGGTGGAGAGCTTTGGTGTTGACCAAGATATGTAGGTAATTAACCTTATGGGGACGGAGCTTAACCTTAATAGGCGGAGGTTCGCGGAGCTTCGCTGCTTCAGGGCCATGGCATTATTCTCTCGATACCTACCTGGTATGTGCAATTGTGCATCTCCTCAACCACAACACGGCAAGCAAACGTCAAAAGCGGCAACGCGAGCCCCCATTGCCCGCCCGTTTGAATCGTGCCGTCCAACCAGAATTGTAAACCGGCGCCGCCCCGGCAGCCGTCAGCATTGCTCAAGTACGAGAGTACCCACATTGGCTAGGTAGTGAAACACGTAGGAGGTAAGTTGCTATATAGACCTTTGTGTACTCCCTACATTCCATCAGTGCCCCTGTTCGATCCCATCTTCACCAGTCCAGCAGAATCACCACAGGGCGGCAGCGCGCTTCTACCTTCGACATGGAGTCCTTCATCCAGTCCTCGGACAGCACCAGGACGAGCAGCAGTGCCTCCGAACAATCCGAGCAAAAACATCCTCGCTATCCGCAGTACCCATTGGGGGGCTTGAGAACCAATGGCAGCAGGCCTACAAGCAGGGCAGCCAGCTACACGCCTTCCTACATGGCCATGTCCATACCACAAGCACCGGCAGCCCCGAAGGGAGAACAGAATGGGCGAAGCATTTCGGTGCACACCCCACAGAGTAGAAGTGCCTCGACGGCCTCGAGTGTGAACATCTACCCGACAGCAGGGACGGGCGTCTTGTTCGTCATAGTTGCGAGCTCACTACCCCCCTCCCTTCTACAGTACCTGGAGACCATTCTCAGCAGACAGACTTTTGCTGGAATCGTGCTGGCAGCCAGGCAAGAGCATGAGGCAGAATTGAAGCAGCTCAAGATGGATACATATGCTTTGATCGGCAAGCTGCGAAGAGAAATGAGCGTGGAAACAAGGCTGCGAGAAAGTTGGAGCCCAGCAGAAATGACTTCGTTGCTACAAGAGGGCACCAGGCAGGGAGCAGGTGTCCAGGGCGTTCTCTGCTGTCCCGACTTTGCAATCAACGAAGTGGCGGACATTCTCAATTTCAGCGAACATAACTTGCAGACGTCGTGGCAAGAGAGTGTTGCTTTTGTGCATGCTGCAAGCAGGACCCTCATACCACATCTACTCACTACGGCCCAGTCTGTGAAGAGTGCAGCCAATGGCAGACCATCGAAGGAACCTCGAGGCCCATTCTTTCTGGTGACAACTACGAGTAATCCCACATCTGCTTCGGCTGTCACGAAAGCAGCAGTGGATGCGCTAGTGCAACAGCTCGTGGTGGCCACCGAGTCTACAGGGCTACTGGTCGGCCACGCCGAGTCAACTCTTATCCCTGACCCGATCGGAAAAGACAATTTCAAACCTCAGCTCGAGCCGATGATCACAGACTTAGACTACAATGGCCATGTGCAAGATTCAACTTTTGCAGCAGGCGAAAGCCCGACGAAGCTGTGGAATATGTGGGCTTTACAGGAACAGCTTGATCGTGCAGATTGACTGCAGGAGGCCGAAACAAAAGCGATCACCGCCAATGATGGAGCCACGCTGCAGTCTGTGAAACAACTCACTCGCTCTGGTGCAGTGCGAAAGAGGACACCGTCACCTTCACTCCTGACAATGCCAACTGCGGTTTCGGATTACTCGTCAATACTGCAAGAGTTCAGCCCGACGGTGTTATGGCAGATGTGGATGACGCAGGGACAGAGCGAGGTTTGAGGCGCTCATATAAATCATATCAGTGCTTTGCAAAGACCACGCTACTTGTACCAATTCCACCGCTTTTGACACCACTTTATCACGTATACCAGGGCCACGAGTACAGGCACCTCGATCAGTGGTCCGACCGTGGCCGCCAACGCTTCCTGACTCCCCGCGCCATATACGGCTACCACGACCGCGATTGCGAGCTCAAAGTTGTTACTGGCCGCTGTGAAGCTCTGCGTGCAGCTGACCTTGTATCCGAAGCCCGCTCGCCACATTGCCCATGCTGTCATTGGGAATATCGTCAAAAAGTAGACCAATAGAGGCGCGCAGACTCGAAGAACGGACGTAATCTGCTGCACCACATGTAGTCCCTGCGATCCGAATAGCACCACGATCGTGTATAGCAGGCCAATCAGCGACCATGGTGCGATGAATCGAATGAAATAGAGCTGATAATTCCGCTCTCCGAGAAGATACCGTAAAACCAGTCTCGTCACGACAGCGGCTCCAAGTGGTATACCTAGAAACACTGCAACACTGGTCGCAGCCTTCGAGTACAGATTGGATCCAGCTTTCGTCGTCGAAGTCGGACTTCCAGATACCACATGTGTATAGAACACTGCCATAGGCGCGAACAACACAATCTGCAGGATCGAGTTGAAAGCCACCAATACTGCACAATAATCTCCATCGCCTCCAGCCAAATCCGTCCAGATGAGAACCATGGCAATGCACCTCGCCACTCCCACATAAATCAAACCATCCCTCAATTCTCTTCGATCCGGCAAAAAAGCCCACGCCAAACCTGTCATGTACAAAGGCGCGATGATCCAATTCAGAACAAACGAAATGGCGATTTGCCTCCATAGCTCTTTCTCCTTGAGCAACAAATGTAACGTCTCGAAACGCACTTTGCACAGAATCGGATACATCATCACCAATAACCCTATGGCGATGGGAACCGAAACTCCCACAAACTCTCCTCGTTGTAAGGCGGGACCTGTGGATGGGACGAGGTTGGCGAGGATGATCCCCAAGGCCATGGCGAGGATAATCCAGAGGACGAGAAACTTGTCGAGGAAGGAGAGCGCTTTGAATGGTGGTGGGGATGCATTCGGATCTGGATTAGGGTTGTCGTCGTCGTCGTTGTCTTCTTCTGCATCATGTCCATAATCTTTGGTTGATGGCGTGTGATTTGATTCGAGATCGCTTTTTTCTTGTGGTCTGCCGAGACCTGCACCTGGTTTCTCATCGTACGCGACACCTCTTTCGATGGTATCCATGGTCGCGAGGATCCTTCCAATCCAGCACCTGCTTGTTGATCGTGCTGGTGGTGGTGGTGGTGGTGGTGATTGTCCTGCTGGTCGTGACATAAACTGTACGACTAGGTAATGTAGGTAGTATGAAGTCGGATCGTAGAAGTAGCGACGACTTCTTAGGGTTACCGGTTGATGTACCGAAGGAATGACCGTGCCCATATCCAGAAACGCAGAGAGCCAATCAGAAAGCGGTGGTGACATTTCTTGCTCAACTACAATGCCAAGCCCTTGGTGAGGGGCCTGTTGTGGTTCATCTCCAGCCAGTATGAGCATTCGGACGACATCTTCCTTGATCCTACATACATGTATTTCCATGTCAATGTCCTTTGGGTTTCCCTGACATCGTAATCATCATCATCATCATATCATTACAGTATGGTCTCGTCGATATGGCTGGGGCGAGACGACATGTACTCGGTTATGAATTCCTAAGCAACATCTTGGCGTACATTCGAATTCTCTCGACAATTCAAGGCGAATCATACACGTTCTGACTTGATGGTGGATACGCTGCGTTTTTGGAGTGATATAGCCAACAATGGAGATCGAGCTTATGTCGCCCGTCAGCGTTGGGCACACGGATTCGCATTGGCCAAGTCGGGATTATTCGAGCCCTGGACTCTTCGGCGCTTGACCGGGCTCCTGGGTTCCATCCCCGAAGGTGTTCCGCTTTTTCTGGAACCCAGGAGCCGGGCATCAGGCTCTTATGATGATTTTTGCGATCTTCGCAGTCTGGCTGTGAAGCAGCTATGGGCCAGATGGACTGTCAGGAGCGAAACCTAGTGCAATATCGAACTTCAACTCAGCTGAGACATAGCTGAACTGAATGGTAGTGGGCATGCTCGCAGATTATACATGATTCTGGCTGCTGACAAGCTGCGATCATCTCAGATGGACGAAGCGGTGTGAATAGGTAGGTCAATGGGTATTCTTTCCGAGCAACAGAGGCTTTCGGGCACGCTGCCTTTGGGAGAGCTAGATGCGTGAACATCTATCGAGAGGTCCGGAGGATGTCGGTTGTCCTGTGCCTGCGTGCTAACCAGCAGAGAAGATGTACGCCTTCGACATCTGGCCTCACGAAAGAAACTCGGTTTGAGAAGCAGAAGCGATCATGTTCGCCCTGTTATAACGGAACCGACGATCTACAAGCGTGCGATCCAGGTCTTACAAATCCGAGGTCCTGGTGTAGATCCTACTTGCGATCTCTACCAGGATGATAAGTGTGTGCGACCAAGTCCGAGATTATCGAACCGCCTATAATAATGAAGAAGTAGCAACCCTCCTGCCTTTGTGGCGTACGCATCGGCTTCCGGGTCCCGAATGGATCGCATCGTGCCTCCTATGTGCGGTCGGCATGCCGTGAAGAACGCTCCACAGCATGTTCTCCGATGCACATAGAACTATGACACCAAAGATACCCTGCAGAACTACCCGACATCGCATATCATGTTATTTATTGCATCAAGCCAATGCAGCGCAGCATCGGTACTAGCGTCAGCATCAATATCCACATAGGAGGTCTCTATATGTATGTGGATGGACGCACCTTCCTGACTGAAGACAGACAAGACAACGACTTATACCATCGAAAGAAATAACGAATTAACATATGACCGAAATCATGTTCCAAACAATCCACGACATTGACCTTAAAGACCGCCTTCGAAGCAAAAAAGCCCGTAATCCATGGGAACACGACCTCAAGCCATATCACCGTCATTACTATCATGCCAGAAGAAGTGCAAAAGAACAACAAGAATCAACGATAGGAATCACAAACCTCTTCATCCTCGCCACAGCAGCCCTCGAAACCAGCCTCCCCAAAAACTCGACCACCACCTCAACAGGCCCAGCAACAGCAACACAAATCATCCACGCCGAAATCGAATCCATATCCTCTCACCTGTCCTCTCTCAACGAGCACATCCACACCTTCAACGGCCCCGCTATCATCCAACATCTCGAACTCTTCAGCGAAAAGCTCATGCACATGGGAAATCACATCGCCTCCGCCGCCGCCTCCGCCGCTGCCGCAGAGCAACAAGATATGACAGCAACAACAACAACAACGATAATAAACGACGCCAAAACATCCTTGACCCTCATCTTCTACATTAAACATGCCCTCCAGCCCTACAATCGCGAAACACTCTCCCAACTGCGCAAAACCAAGGGAAGAATTTCGAGGTTGGGCCTCTTGGACGATGTGACGTTGGCATTGAGAGAAGTGTGTGAGTGGATGAGGGTGTTGGGGACGGTGGTGATGGTGTTGTTATTCTCGTCGTCGTCGGGGGGGAATCATCATCGTCATCGTCATCATCATCATCATCATCAGCATCATCAGCTGACGCACGCGGAAGAGAAGAGGAGGAGGTGGATGGTGCAGGGGAGAGAGGTATGGGAGGGGATTGGGAGGGATTGGGAGGAGATTGTGAGGTATTTTCAGGCGTAGGGTGATGGAATGGGGACTCAGGTTGATAGCAATTAGGCCGAAAAAAAAGATCGGACTTGATACCTTGTATGTGAGGAGAGTAGAAACAGCGAATGAGTGCAACTTGAGGCGCATTCCGGCCCGATACACTTGCCCGTTCGGTTCTAGCGCCTCCGGCTGCTCCTACGACTGCACGTCGGGCACCTGGTCGACATCATCAAATGTCAGTCGGGCGATAATAGATGATGCAATAGGCAGTGAACGAACGGCCTTCGGGGACCATTTGGTTCTCATTTCTCATGCGTGTCGCTCGATATCATCTAGGTAGACTATGCAGCTACGAGGAGCAGAGGCAGTTTGCTGCATGCTGAGAACCATCTGCCACGTGAGACTCATCTGGCAGTCTACCAGCGACGGCGCTCTTCATCACCTTCATAGCCTTGGCCACCTCCATAGCCCCGGTCACCTCCATAGCCGCCAGGCATCTCATCGCGTCGTCCATACTCATCATCGTCACGCCGTCTACCTCCATATTCGCCGCCACCACCGAACTCTTCGCGTTGACCGCCACCATATTCCTCGCGCTGTGGCCGCTGGCCGTACTCTCCACCTCCGTAGGAATCACCGCCGTAGCTGGGCTGCTGACGACCGTACTCACCTCTCCCGAAGCTTGACTCTTGCGACTCGTAGCGCCTCTCAGAGCTGTCTTCTTGGCGAGAGAAGCTGCTTGAGGACTGTTGGTTGTACTCTTCGCGCCGTTGGTATCCATCACCGCTGCGCCTGTTGTACTCGTTTGAGTCGCGCTTGCGGCTTCCAGAGCGTCGACGTTCATCATCCCGGTACCCGTCTTGCTCCTCGCGCTCCTTCTGTTCTTTCTTGCGACGCTTCTCTTCCTTCTTACGTTGTTTCCTCTGCTTCTTCTCCCAATCATCATCGTCATCGTCATCGTCGTCATCGTCATCATCGCTGTCATCCTTCTTGTTGCCGTATCGAGTCTCCTGGTGCTGGTAGGAGCGGCCGTCGCTAGTCACACGCTGGTGCTGGATCTCTTGCTGATAGCCACCACCTGGCTGCTCGAAGCGACGCTCGGTATGCTCTTCATAGCCACCGTCATGAGAAGGTCGCACCTCCCTCCGCTGCTCGTAGCCATATCCAGTCTCACCTTGACGTCCGTCTTGTTCGTAGCGCTGATACTTCTCTTCGTAGCCGCCACTCTGGTACTGCGTCTGCTCGACCGATGCCTGTCCGTAACGCTCTTCCTGTCTACCGCTACCGTAGCCGGCGGAAGGCCGGTGACCAGTCTCGGTGATCCTCGAAGTATATGAGTTGTCGTCGTTGAAGCCACTGCTTTCGTATCTACTGGTCTCCGCCTTCTTATCTGAGCCGAAAGCACCACCAAGCAGGCCAGCTCCGACTGCACCTGCCAGTCCACCAACTACAGATCCGAGCACACCGCCACCGACAGCTTCGCCGACCGAGTCACCGATCTGGTTGGCTTGCTCGTTGGACTGCCTGCCATGGAAGCCAGTTTGACTCTGCTGAGCCGCATCGCCTAATGCACCAAGCATGCCGCTCATCGCCCCCGAGCTCTGAGATGTCTGCATGCTAGGGAAGCCAAGAGGCTTACCACATCCGTGGCCACCATCGTGCACGCCCTCCTTGTGATTACGTCCTTGCTCGACACCATCGCGGGAAAGCTTCTCGCGCAGATCATCCTTCTCGCGCTCGCTCTGCTCGTCCCACCATCGCTGGACAGTCTCGAACATGGCACGCCGACCGTCGACGGCGCCGTCTTCGCCATATTCGCGCAGAGCTGGGTGGTGGAAGATGCCATTCACGATACGATCGTTCGTGCGGCGAACATCAATGTCATCGTCGTCCCAGCAGGCTACCACTTGCGGCACGACCCACCGCAGCACTGCGCTAGCGACCTTTCCAGCAGGCTCGTTGAGCACATTGGAGAAGTGATCTTTGCTCAACATGCTATGGGTGGGGTCAGAGCAGTTGTCGTCCTCGAACACATTCAGCTGCTGGGCTTTGCTAGATTGGATGATCTCGCTGGAACCAGTCTTGAGCTCCTGCTTGATCTGGTTGACCACAGGTACGACAAAGGGGGCCATGAGCGAGAAGACAAAGATGCTGACTTGGTTCTGGACCTGCTCGATGATTTCTGGTAGAACTGGGATCTTGTCGATGGCTTCGGAAATGGACATGACAATCTGGTCATGGAACTCAAAAAGTGGGTAGATCTGCTTGGTGATTTCTTCCATCTGTTGGGTGAATTCCTCTGGATCCTTTGGTGAGATATGCATGTTCTCCAGCTGAGCGGCTTGAGCGTTGGCTTGAAGTGCGTCAGCCTTGCCCTTTTGATCAGCATCACCGAACAGTCCAGGTGGCAGCTTGTCCAGTAGATCTTTCAGAAGGCTCGTATCGGCGGTTTGCGCCTGCTGCATGGTATTCTCCAGCTCGTCCAACTCAAATTGCGTAGATTTGTCTGTGAATTCTCCCATGACACTATGCAAGAAATCGGTACCACCGAATGTGCCTGTGATGATTGGATAGACTGAGCCGCTGCGAGCGCCCTGAAGCTCAATCTGGGTACGACGACCAACGTGAGGGAAGATGTCGCGCTCACCCATCTCGATCAACGCCAATTCGGTATAGTTGCTGTGAGCAGAGTAATCTTCCATGCAATGGCATGCGGTACCTAAGAGTCGAAGCGCTTCGTAAAAGTCTTTCTTGTCATTGCTTCGCTTGTACTCTCGTCCGAGCTCGATGCAACGCGTCAATAGCTGACGAACCATGGCAGAAGAGGTAGTGATGCCCATATCCTCGGAGGCAATGTAATTTTTCAAGCCAGTTCGCTCATCTATGGCCAACTCGCGACGCTCGTCGATCGGGCCACGCAGACGTGGATCGTAGTCTCTGGCATCTAGGTTGTCCGCATAGTCCTTTGGATTGTCAATGTGCTCTTCTGGTCGGTAACAGCCCAGACGGTCTTTCGTGACCTCGAACTCGCCCGTACCAAAGCCAAAGGTCATGAAGCCAAGGATCCAGAGCAGGAGACGGATGGCCTCTGCTGAGACGTACTTGACAGTTCCCACATCGACAGCCTGGCTGTAGTCACGCAACCAATTGCCAAAGTATGTCCGCTTGACGTCGAGCTTGGAGAATTTTTTGCCTCCCATTGCTCGAGCAGTGAGCAAGGTGAGGAGGGTGTCCTCGATGTCGCCATGTCGCCAGTTCTGCCCTTCGATCTTCGACGTGCTGCCAATGTTTCCCGCGCCGAAAGCGTGTGCCTGGCCTGCGTAGAGGATGACAAGCAGAGCCACGACAGGCAGACAGCTGCTGTATGTTCGTGCCATGACGGCGGCAGAGTGGGAAGCGTCGAGTGTGCGTGGGAGGTGGGAGGTGGGAGGTGAGTCGTGTGTGCTTGATCTGGACTAGAAGGTGGGGGAAACGGTGATGTGGCTGTGGTTCAAAAGAAGAGCTACCAGCTACATGTACCTAGGTACCTACAGGTACCTACCCACAATGCCAAGTGACGGAATAAGCTCCAGGTTCCAACAAGTCTTGCAGCATCTTGAAACAGATACCTTGATTGCCAAGTCTACGGGAGAGCAAACTATCCCAACAAACAGCTCATATCATTTGGCCGGCACGAAGACCAGCGGATTCTACCTGCCGACATATGTGGTAGGTTTGGCGCTGAAGTAGAAATAGAACTCAGGTACTGTACAATCTGACTTCTGTCACCTTTTGACGGTGTTTGACCGACCCGCTCGGTCTGTCGGCTAACGGCGCGGCCCGGGGAGTATGGCGCGCGGCTCGCGGCCCGCGCTTGGCATCGTGTCGTGGCCCTGGCAGGCAGTCGAACGATCAGGTAAAGGTACCTGAAATCTTGATTTCTCTGAGAAGTGAGAACTACGGTCAGCTACCTTACCATATATGTAGTTTTGGACAGCGCTGGGCTTATAGCCTGATTCGCAGTCGAGCTCAATATGAACGGTGACACCACTTGGCACCAGTCTGAAGTTCCTATTGTCAATGCATGGAAGTGGACAAGGCCCCCGGCGAAGCAATCTCACAGCAAGCAAGTTGCAAACCATGTTGTTACTTAAACTGTGTTTATCACGCACTGTATCCCTCCTGCCAATCGTCTTCTCACTCTATCTGCACACTCACAATTGAATCGAAATGGCTCCGACTTCCGAATGTACGGTCTGCAGCAAAACGGATGTTCCCCTTTCCAATTGTGCCCGCTGCAAGACGACACTTTACTGCTCCAAAGACTGCCAGACCAAACACTGGCCTACTCACAAGCAAGACTGCAAACGACCCAACTACATCCTCAAGTTCCACATCTACCCGAAAGAGATCACTAATCCACCAGTCTGGCGGACACTCTCCGTGCCATCAGACTGCTCTTTTAGGAAGCTTCATCGCGCTCTCCAAATTGCTTTCAATTGGGCGACCACCCACAGCTATGAGTTCCACGTCCACGATCCATCCTTCGATCCGAATGCTGAAGAGGCACAAAATAGCATGGCAGAAATCCAACGCATGATCATGAAGCAAGCCCTGCCCGATTCGAATGCCCCACGAGAGTACCTGCTCAGAGTCAATGATGATCAGGAGTGGTCCAGCACCAACCGACAACCGGTTGACTGCATGCATCAAGGGATGTGGGCTCACCCGAGGACTCCGCTGAAGGGTGCGAGTAAGACGAGACTGTTTGAGGTATTGGAGAAGCCGGAGTACAAGGGAAAGAAGATGACCTATCTTTATGATTATGGAGATTGCTGGGAGCATGACATTGAGGTACTGGGCACTGCACCAGTCGCAGGGAAGATTCGATGTTTAGATGGAGAAGGGCACTACGTTGCTGAGGACGCAGGCTGTTTCAAAGGATGGAATAAGGTGTTGGAGGCGTATAGGACAGCGTCACCAGACAAGGAGCAGAAGCAGAACAGATTATGGTTTGAGAAGCAGGCCAGTAACCGAGATCCTGCTGGACTCTCAGGAGACAAAGCGAAGAGGTGGGACAAAGATGCGATCAACATGAAGTTGAGCGTGTTGGCATAGGAGCTCGAATCATCCCTCTGGAGCAAGACCTGGCGCACTACACCTGCGTCGCGTACGGTGGTATAGAAAAGCGCAAATGGACTACCCTGGTACAGCGACGCATTGATAGACGTGAAGGAGCTCAATAATGAAAGCATGAGTGTAGAACCCATGCACGTCTTTTATTCTGCAGCGTCGGCCTCGATCGGTGCCTGAGGTGTTACATACAATACTGGTCGCTTCACTTACGGACGTCCGCACATGAAAAGGCTTGGCATTGGGATCTTGCGTGTTTGTCCTGCACCACAACATCCAAACTCCAAACCCAAACACAACGACATCTTCTGTATGCGCATCCGCGCGAACTAATCACTAGTACGACAAGATTCCACCTGAAACACGAGACGATTTTTCGCTGACAGTTTCGCAAGTGATATGACTCGCTATATCACCTGCTGCTGCTGCTGCTGCTTACTATGTACATGTACTCATCCGCCTGCTCGACTATGCTTAATATCTTAATGAAATCAAGGGAATCATTCAAAATAGAGCAAAAAGATTCCCAAATTCCTTTCCTTTTCCTTTCCTTGCCGTGTCTCTGGACTTTGCTTTCCAATTGCATGCATGAATATATGAATGCTATCTGTCTATCATCGTCGTCGGCAGCGACTCCGATTCAGTCTGTACTACTACTACTACCTGGTAACCTAATACTTGAAGAGTGGCTCAGTTGGGGCGAAAAGAAGCGAGTCAGAGAGTTCGACAATGTCTTTGAAGGTGCAATACTTGCTCTTTTCCACCACCATGTCCATCGGCGTTGTTATTATCTCTAGTTCTGACCAGGAGTGGCGTTGTTTGATTGCTTGATAGCTGGGTACCGTGGTTAGCAAATAATCACTCGAAAGCATGAGGTTGCGAGGGTGAGAGTTATGGGAAAATTTCAAGAATTAAAACAAGTATCAACGCGTAATCTTCGCTGTGGCCGCCCCGGCGGCCACAGCCTCCCCCTCCCCCTCCCCTCCCCTCCCCCCGCACGTTTCTCGTGCCTTCATGTACCCTGCCAGGCCCCCGTGCACCCGCCCACTGTCCTAGCGGCGGACAGTGGCCTGCACGAGACCGGAAGCGAGCCTCTCCATCAACTGGACGGCCCTCTTCGTCTTCCGGTACGACATTTCGGCTGCCGTGGCCATCTGCCGAGCAGTCTCGGCATTCAATTGTGCCTCTCTGGCACCCATTTGACCATCACTGAGAATCTACGAGGCACATAATTAGCATAGTCTCGCAGACGCTTATGGGAATGGGGAATGGGTACTTACGCTGGCGAAGTTCAGCAGACGCGCCTTACGCTCTGGCGACGTCTGCATCTTGGCTTTGCTCACCAGCTTCTCAGTGAGCGTGCGCACGCTGTTGAGCGCCGCCTCGTGGTCCTCTGCCAAGATGCTTGACAGAGACTGGTCGCTCGCGTTGGTGGCACGCGAGGACGATCTTGGCTCCCCGAAAGGAGATTGGTGCAAGGCCGGAATGGCCGGCACTGGCGGAGTCGGGGAGGAGCGGTAGAGATGGCTATTGTCAATCTCTACCTCGAGGGTCGCCTCGCTTGTGTATCTCTCCAATTCGAGCGGAGGCAGTGGAGGAGCGGGGATCTGCTGCGATTTCTTCTCGCGCCTGTGGAAAATGCCCGTGAACTTGTCAATCATGGTGCGGCTCTTCGAGCGCGGGCGTGGTCCGCCGATCGTGCTGAAATTTCCCACTGAACGGCCGACCCGTTCATCTGGATGACCCCGTACGGTCCTTGTTCGTGGTGAGTTCATGCCGGCCGACGTAGAACCGCTGTTGCGACCTCGAGAACTTCCTGCCTTGCGGAACTTGTTACTCTCTGAAGCAGGAGTCTTAGCAGTCTTCTTATGAACCGATGCCTTCGTCATGCTTGCATAACCACCCCTCTCACCAATGTTCATGTTCTCGCGCGCGCGGCGAACGCTTCCCGTAGACTTCTTCTCTTCGTAGATCTTACCAGAACCCAGAGTTGGCGATGAGTTGCGCGTGGGGATATCTGGGCCACCGGCTTGTTCGTCCTCCAAGGGCGACTTGGCTGTGATGCTTGGTATGTTCGTTGCTGAAGGAAATCCGATTGAGGAAAGGGCTGCCTTGCGAAGCTCTGTCGAATCGTTGATTGCTGATGGAGTACTATCCGACCACTTACTGATCGCCGGAGTCGAGTTTGCTGTATCCATCGTCGTGTGATGCCCATGTGTCTCCACCAGTGTCTGGACTTCTTGATCTTCGCGGCCACTCATCTCCAGTTGTGTACTGCTGACTGAGCCTCGTTCCACGAACTTGAATGCTGCAGCTACGTTGTCCAAGTATGTGTTGCTCGTTGGTGCATTGCTCGTCGACCGAGTAATTTGTCCAAACATTGCTTGAAGTTGGTCGTAATCAACGAACTCACTGGGCGGTGTGCCCTGTCCTTCCAGCTGGGATAGTGTACGCGTCAGGTGATTCTTAGTCTCGGTGTCAAGTCCTGGGACGCCGTCCTTTTCTCGTTCATCATCCTCAGTCTGAACTGCATTCAGCATCTCCCTGAGCTGCTCTCTGTTGGCACCCCGAAGGTTGTTCGCGTCAGTGGAGGGAAGGTCTTTCGTCTGTGCATGTGACAATTGCTTGGCGACTGTCGAGAATCTACTCTTGGGCAGATGCGGTGGTTCTGGGATCAGCATGGACTGCGATGGGATCGTCTCAAGTGGTCTAGTGAGGCGGCTGTTGGAAGGAGGAAGGCGTCGCAGCCGAGGATTATCAAACGGGCTCGACAGTGGTGACTCAAATCGATCGGTGGCAGCATCTCCGATTGTGAGCTTGGCCATGGATCCTGACCGTGGCAAAGATGGTTGGCTTACTGGGGTAGTGACTTCATCCTCGTCGGAAGAGCTCGCGCCAGTAGTGTTGGCAGGAGAACTACCCCCGCTGTATTTCCCGGCTCGGAACTCGCGACCAGTGTACGCCACGGGTTGTGAACTGTCGCTAGCAAGACTGTTATTCGTGTTCAGGCGCAGAAGGCGACGCTTTCTGCCTTGGTCCAGAAGAGCGAGGGCACTGGGCGAAATCAAGCGACGTTGACCGAACGTGGGACTGTGTTCTTCCGCATCCGATCCGAGATTCTGAGTCTGGAGCTGAACCAGAGTCGCTTTCTTGCTGCCAGGAATGGGGATTCGGGAGGCGGTCCTATCAGTATCACTACCTGTCGTATGCACTGACGAGAGTGATGTTCGGTGCGGGTTCATGGCGCTGCGCAGACGCGAGAAATTTGCTGGAGAAGCATTCTGCTGTCGTGACTCGTATCCTGGTGAGTAGACATCATCCTGCATGCCATCAGGCAAAGTGGACACATCAGGATAGTCTGCAGCGATCGGTGAGGTGATGTCGCTGTAACTATTCAATGCTGCCAGAGAGTGTGTACGAGGAGGGTAGTTGGGAGTACTGAGGTTCGATGCTGTGCCGCGGTCGCCACGTTGAGGAGACGCAGCATCGACAACAGATGCGGTCTGACTCTGAACATCACCACCAACGGACTCTTCTGCACTCACGAACGACGGGTTGGAAGAGCGGCCAGTCAGTCCGGAGGCTCTACTGTTCGTGGCGTCGCGGATGTAGGCAGAGCTGGCATGGCTGGTGAGTCTGTTGCCTTCGGCAGTGAGTATGGTGCCTGAGGTTCTGCGAGGGATACTACTTGCTGAGGTCTTGGCGACAGCGGTGAAGTGGTGCTCTGGCGCACTGATGGAGCGTGGGGTGAGTGACGGCCAACCGTCGCCGACAGAGAGGCGCAATGGTTGCTCACTGGCATCCACGAGGGTGCGGCCATCTTTCGAAGGACTGGCGGTGGTAGCGACCGAAGCGACTGGTCGTGGTGGAAGTGGCTTCTCGACAGACACAGAGCGGCCGCTGTCCGTCACGAGTGCCGACGAGAGTCTTGGAGAGGGATTGCTTGCTTCATTGTCTGCGGCACGCTGGGTGACACGAGCAGCCCACTTGGTATCTCCGGTCAATGCCGTTGGTGCAGACGTGTCGCGGCGCGGGAGTCTTGAAGTTGACGCTGACAGTCGCGCTGCTGATGGGACCGGCTTGCGATGGGTCGAGCTTGACGGAGTGGTTCTTGCTGCGGAGACCTGTGTCGGCGCGAGGATACGGCTGGCTGGAGTCGTCGCTCCGAGAGAGAGCTGGTGAGACGAGGCGGCTGGAGGAGCACTGTGCGGTTCGCCTGTTAGTGATGTGCCGCTGCTCGTCGAGCGGCGGTCTGTGTGGGCAGGCTCTGTGAGCGAGGGCATGGCGTGTGGCGGCAACATGGCAAGTGTTGTCTCCGGGTCACTCAGTGATGCAGCAAGCGATGGGCGGCTGATCAATGATTGATGATGAGTGTTGGAAGTCCACGTCGAAATTGAAGAATTTGTGTGTGCGAATGAGAGTCGGCACAACGGCGGCTTACGCCGAGCTCGCGCCTTCCTCCGCTCACTGTTGTGTTGTTCTGTCTGTGCTGACGCTGGCCGGGCGACTCGAGAGAGATCTGATCTGATTTGATCTGATGGGATCCGATCTCGAGGAAATCTAGATTACAATATCGAGCAAGACGAAGACGAAGATGGAGAAGATGGAAGGGGGAAAGGGGAAGCAGCAAATACCTTAGGTATCGATGGGGTCGAAGAAGGATGTGAGGAAGGCTCGAGGAGCGCTGTTTCCTCCTCCGGCTCGAAAGGGGGGGAGGTGGACGTCGTACATGGCCGTCTCATGGGCCGAACTCGACACGTGCCGTGGCTGCATCTTGCGTTTGCATGCATCCAAGTAAACACGGCAGCTGCGGTTGTGTACACGAGAGACGGCACGGCGCTGCCTACATGTACATGCCATGGCGGTGCAGCTCGTCTTACTGTATCGTCGACTCGGCCTTTCTCTGCGCGTACCAGGTAAGGTAGGTAGGTACTTCTGCTCTCCCACACCGGGGCTTCTGTTCGCCGATCTTCTCTCTGGCAGTCTTCACGTGACTTGTGACATGGACGGGATCGCGCGGAGAAGCTCGATTACGGACGAGAGGGCCTCCCAAAATCAAAATACGCCCACTTTCCTCTTGATGGATAGAGAAAAAAAGGCAGAGATGGATGGGATGGGATGAAAGCAGCGGCGCGTGAAACTGAAGTGAAGTCGGCCGGCAGGGATGGGAACCAGCTAGCTCTATAAGGTACAATGTGGGATTTGTGCCGAAAAGCGGATACCTTACACTAGGTCGATGGAACTAGTCTACCAAATTTGCTCCGTCGGCAACCTACCTCCTACGCACACGGAAGGTCGGTCCCTTTCTTTCATTATTAAATATTCGTCCTCTCCCGCGAGACCTTTCCGTCATCGTCTCGAGTACATGTACAGAGTGCCAGGAAGCGCAGCATGACACCGGAGTACAAGGCGCAGAAGGAGGCTGCCGTGTCCTTCTTGGGCGGCGGCGGGATCTGGGAAATTAACCATGTTGCCCTGGTGGCCCCGGTACGAACGACGTGGTTGCACACATGGGAGTCGCAATAATTTCATTCCTAACAGAAGACGCAGGCCGCCGCCTTTCTGTGGGCAATGCTGCAGACGCGACAGAACTACTTCAAACAGTACACTGTCGCCGCCGCTTTCTCCGATTTCCTGATACAATGTGGAGCCATCCTGTTCGCGACCACGGTCTATGCTGGTGCGCCTCAGATACTGAATGGCTTACTGCTGCTGCCTGCCATCGCTGCGTACCTGCAGCCCAGTCCAGAAGTCAAAAAGTCCGTCAAACCACCTACGAAAGTGGGTGCCAAGGAAAAATCCTCAGCCGACGAGCCCAAGAAGACCGAGGATGACGAGAAGAAGGACGATCTGCCCGTGAAGCCCTTCATCACCGCTTACCGTGGCGCCATGATGGTCATCACGTGTTCGAGCATACTGGCTGTGGACTTTCCGGTCTTCCCACGACGCTTTGCCAAGACAGAATCGTTTGGCACATCACTCATGGACATGGGCGTGGGATCTTTCGTGTTTGCCGCCGGCATTGTCGCAGCTCGTCAGCAGCTCAAGGAGGACCAAGAGGCTTCGCGGTCTCTCGTGAAACGATTCAAAGCTGCGCTCAGGCACTCTTTGCCTCTCGCAGCTCTGGGCCTTGCCCGCCTCTGGAGTGTGAAGAGTCTCGACTATGCCGAGCATGTGAGTGAGTATGGTGTCCACTGGAACTTCTTCTTCACCCTTGCGCTCCTGTCCCCCGCCATTGCGATACTACAGCCGCTGTTGCGCTACACACAATATGTTGGCGGGTACAACATCTTTGCATTTGTGCTTGCCATCTGTTACGAGATCATCCTATACTGCGTGCCCGATATGAAGGCCTATATCATTCTCTCCGAGCGCAAGCCTGGCGACTGGCTGTCGCAGAACAGAGAGGGAGTCTTCTCCTTCATTGGATACCTGGCCATATTCATTTGCGGCATGGGTGCCGGTGTGAACATCCTTCCACGCGAGCCTGAACCCGGCGCGAGGAAACTGCTCCAAAAGGATCCCCTCGAGGCCGACGAAGACTGGCTTGCTTCAGTTCTCGGAGCTGCCGAAAAGGAGGACGAACCGAACAAGGCAGCACCCCCGCCAATGGAGATGCCCAAACTCAAGCCAGAGTGGCCCAAGCCAACTCTTCATCGGCTGGGCGCGTTGACGTTCATGTGGTTCATCTTTTCCACGTGGGCAATGTGGAGATATGGTCCCCGATTGTTCGTGTCGCGGAGAATGGCCAATCTGGCATACGTCTGCTGGGTATGCACGTTCAACTACGCACAGCTCCTCTTATTCAACATCATTGAGAAAATCATGTTTCCGAATGTATACACGGCAAAGACAAAAGAGGCAGAGCGCTCCCGCATCCGCGACGCCACTAGCCCGGTGATGCGCGCGTACAACCGCAATGGTCTGGCCATCTTCTTACTGGCCAACTTGCTCACGGGTCTGGTCAATATGACTCTGCCCACCATCCACATGGGTGATGTTCCTGCCATGACGGTATTGGTCAGCTATATGGGTGTACTCACCGCAGTCGCACTCGCACTCGACCATTACAACATTTCCATCAAGCTATAGGTGGCTGAGGGTTATGACATTCTAGAATCAGCATTATCTGTGTACATTACTATGTATCATACCAAGTTCCGTCTTCGTCCTCGGTTGCGTGCACGTGATGACTTGGCACGGACAATTCATCAGGTGTCTCTGTGACTCTGTCATCCAAAAAAGGAGTTTCATCATTATCGACCACCAAATCTCTGTAGACTAAGGTAGGTACCTAACAGAACATCTATTCGTACAAGATATTATTCTTCTCTCACACACACACTATCGCCGCGAGGCGCAATCATCTTTCTCTCTTGTTCTTCGTTCTTTCCCTTCCTCTAATTTCCCGTCCTTTCCTTTTCCCTTCCATTTCCTCTACTATTTCTTCTCCTCTCTTCTTGTTTTTTATCTTCTCTTCTGTTCTCTTCTCTTCTCTTCTCTTGTCATTCATTAATCATTACGTATTCGAAAAAAAAAATCTCAAGCAAAAAAGGAAAGGCAACAACAAGAACAAAACAAGAACAAGAACATTCACTACCACCCAGCAATAGGTTGACCCCGTCCGGATCGTACACTATTGCTACTACTACTCTCCCCGCTTCTTGATGGTGGTGGTGGGAAAGAAGAAGAAGAAGAAGACTCAGGAGGGAAATACTGCGGAAAATCCCGTCTCAACTGCGTCTGAGTACGATGAATACTCAATGTTCTTGAATCATCGTCATTACTCTTCTTCTTCTTCTTCTTCTCCGACTTGGCGGCAGGAGGGGAAGAAGGTAAAGAAGAAGTGGAAGAAGCCATTATAACAGCATGATGTAACGTCGTCGTCGTCGTCGTCGTGTTCGTATTCCTGTTCGTGTTCATGGTGTTCATCGGCTGCTGTAGCTGCTGCTGCTGTTGTTGTTGCTGTTGCTGGAACTGATAATCCCCCACCAATTGGTGCGGCAAAGACTCCAATAAAAGTTGACTCTGGCGTCCCCGAGGAGTTTTTTGGGGTTGAATCACCAGAGGAGAAAGGGGAGAAGGAGGATCTGGTAGGAGTTTCGAGTTATACCGTTCATCGTCATCAACAGGGCTCGAGACTTTGCCGAATTCGAAACTATGGTGATTGGGATCGGCGAAAGTTTTGTTGTTGTTGGGGGAAGGTACTGCCGTGCTGGCTTGACTCTGAGACCAACGACCACAGTACGAATCTTTGGAGGTGTCTCGAGAGGAGGAGGTGGTGGTTCGGGAAACTTTTGTGATTGCTTTCTTATTCTTTTTCTTCTTCATCATCTTCCTCTGGTAGGGGGGTGTGCCACCGCCAATGGTGTAGCGTGGAAGGCGTTGCGCTTCAGCTTTTTCGAGAGATGGGGCTCGGGTTTTGGAGAAGACGGGTTTGATGACGGCGGAAGATGCGCATAGGATCCCGAGGTTGATTTCGATAAAGGACCAGGTGCTGATGGGAGCGGCGTCTCGCATGGGCTGGGGGGATTCGGTGAAAATCTTGATCGAGAAGAGACGGATGCAGCTGGCGAGGGTTCCAATCCCGGCTACGAGGAAGGCAGCGAGGATGCCGATTTTCTGGCGACGCTCGCGTGGGATTTTCCAGATGAGGGGAATGGGAAGTGCGATCATAATCACATCGGTGATGATGGTGAAGATGCTGGTAGCTGTGCGAACTGGTCAGTAAAAGATTCCATCGTCCAGATATGATTGCCAGGTGCAGAACTCACAATAGTAGAAAGCAGTGATATCGATGCAGTTTCCTGGAGTGCTGGGTGACCAGTACTTCTCAATGGGAATGCATTGAGTCGCAACGACCGTCAAGGTCGTCATGAAGTGCAGCACTAAAATCACCAGTAACGAGACACTGGCGTAATAGAACCATCCTCTCAACTCAGCCGCAAGCCGAAGATACAAGAGGATCAAGGACAACTTCACGAAGAAGATGGTCATGTAATAGAATATCTCATCGGAATAAATCCCCTACTCCCATCATCAGCATCAATCCTCAGCCCCAACACTCAGGAAGCAGGCAAGCAAGCAAAGGAACGACATGATCACATACCTGTACAGCCTTGACAGCCCAATTGACAGGCACATCCGGCAAATCCAATCCCACACCCCACCTCACCGAGACAAAAACCGCCGTCGTGAACGCGAGCGAACACGCATACGCCATGAACATGGCATGATCATCATATCCAATCTTTCTCCGTCGTTGAACAATCGTAAGAATGCGACATGCAATGGCAAATGTTCCGATCAAAGTAAATATGACACCTGATGAATGAAAAAATCATCAGCCAATCGAGGTTCTCTTCTCTCTTCTTCATTCTTGCACACTTGTTGAGTTTCGTAGGTACCAAGGCAGGTAGGTAGGCAAGGTAAGGTAAGATACATACCAATCGCGACAAGAGCAGCTCTTGCAGTGGTGAAATTCGTCGGATGTTGCACAGCCGGAATGGGTTTGATAATGATCCTCGAAGCGAACCGCGTGGGCGAAGTGCTCATATCTTCTCCTTCGGACATGCTATGACTACTACTACTGCTGCTGCTGCTGCTGCTGCTGCTGGTGGTGGTGGTCGAGGACGACGACGACTTGTAGACAGTACAGCGAGCTTGTTTTAGACGTCGACAAGACTCTTCTTTTTCTCTCTCTCAGCCAGGTTCTTTTGTGTTGGCCAAGGCGGTCGGATCGCAGGTCATTGAGCTAGCAGATGAGAAGAAAGTAGAGCAGTAGCGGTAGCAAAGAGGTTTCGACCAGAACGGGTAAGGGTATCCAAGGTCTGGCTAGTCAGAAGGGAGAGGAGGTAGCAGGACCGCGATCAGAACCAGAAGATGAACAAAGATGAGAAGAATGATGGCATATGAGTACTCTGAAGCAGAGAAGGACCCCTTCGTCTCATCAAGGGAAAAAAGAAGGGTCAGTCATACGTATGTATGTATGGGTGAGAGAGGGAAAAGGCTGCGTCAGCATAAGGCATGATAGATATACATTCTCATCAAAAAAAGATGATAAGAGAGCCCCATTTTGACTTTTCCATGTCACAGATATTGACGATCCTCTTTTTGCGAGAAACTCCGCGACTCGAGAACTATATGTGAGAGAGGGTAGCCCGGCGGCTGAACCTACGCCGCTTGGGGTGATGGTTCCTGTCGAGAGAGGGTTTTCTCTTTTTCTTATTTTTTGAATCTTATTACGAGGACCTTTCCAATCGTTGTGAAAGGGTTTTTCGATGGCACTTATGTGGCGACGTCTATAGCCAGGCATCGAGAAGCAGGGAAATTATGGAGGAGAGTTCGAAATTGACATCATTTCGAACGTGAAACACTTGACATCTTTTGCTCATGAGAAGATTTGGGGATCGAAGCGAGGGCAAGGTCTTGTTATTGTTGGAGGTCTAACCTGTGGTAGCGATCGGGTGGAAGGGGTCCCGTAACAGATGCCAGAAGGCCGTCGTCGTTGTAGCGGAGCACAGAAGCCCAGGTTCTTGTTCGGCGCTGATTCTGCAAATAGCTCGCAGTTCCGAGCAATATGAGCAGTCTTCCTGGCAAGGTCCTTTCCACCACTTCCAAATGGCGAACCGCTCGTATAGAGCCAGGTGGTGGATGGTAGAATGGAAGGAGGGCGGTACCCACTCATGTTACAAAGAAAGGGTAACTATCATAAGTCTTCCATAAATCAGCAAGTGAAGTTGTTCGTTCATTGGCTCGATGACGTCCTGAGGTACAGACGAGAGAGGACCAGACGATCGCGACCCGATCTGCAGGGCCGCCCAACATGCCATCACCTCACCAGCCTCTCACGCACCTCGAAATCACCACACAACAACCACATAACCATGCACACGCCATGAAGATCTCCTGCAGAAAACGCGTGTACCCTGCAGATGCAGATGCACACCCTCTTCGCTTGCGCATTTGCGACATCGAGTGTCACTATCATCATCTGGAGGTACCTCCGGACGCAGTTGGGCAGTAAAAGACCGTTTCGTCACTGAGTCGGGGGCACTCGATGTTGTTGCTTTGATACCTTACCTCACCTGACTTGCTGGTGGGGTGAGGGTCGGATGTAATTGTCGGCCTCATGACGATGGCAAAAAGACCCGAATTTGCCGACTCTCTTCAATCGGCACTCGATTCGTACGTGGGTGGTGCCCAAGAAACGTCAGCAGCGTCGGTGGCCAGCGCGGGGCACCGAAAAGGTAGAACTACCTTAGTTCTTAATGGGCATCAGCATCAGACGTGAATGCCAGCTCTGCGGAAACCAAGCGCACTCTGGTGGAAGGCATATCGTGTACGATAGCACTGAAAGCTTCCTGCATCGTAAACACCCGTTCGGGGCTCTTGCTGGAATCGCCCAGGTGTCCTGGTCGGACAAGGACTTTCCGACCAGAAACTTTAAGCTCACGAGTCGCGGCGCAGCTCACGAAGTACCAATCTTCTACCACGGAGAACAGTGTTGCCGATATTGAGAAAAATGCCTCGCGGCACGGAATCGGAAATTCCACCATCTCTCATCACAACTGTGAAAGAAACCAAGCCTATGTCTGGAAATTTTGAATTTGATAGCTTGAAGTCGAGCTGAGAGAATGGGAGGAAACACCAATTCCCGACATGTCCCATAACCGAATTGAAGGTCGCGTCAATCGGTAAGACTGGGCTGGGGGTGTGCTGCTGGAGTATGGGGATATTCATAGCGACATGGTGAGGAGGAGGAGGTCAGGAAGATCCTGGAGATGAGAGGCTGATGATGATGTGCCGTGAGCGGTGGGGTAACCTGTTTGTTCAAATCATGGATGATATCTTAGGCACTGCGATATCAAGATGTGTCCAGGAATGTCCCAAGTATAGATGGGGTATGGTGTTGGCGAAACTTTGCCTAATGAACACCTCAAACATAACTTCACCCTTTGTGATATAGACTTCTCTTCCGGATCGAGGGTCCGTATTGATAGAATGCGAATGGAATAGGTAGCATGGCGAGGCAGATGAATCCCAGCAACGATGTCGCCCAGCTGATGCCCATGCGTTCGTACATTCTGCGCGCAGTCAGCACCATCCACGTCGACGAATCTCCGGAGTGATATAACACTAACGGCAGAACGAAGAGTGGAGCACAGCCTCCCAAAACATTTCGCATGAGACCATTTGCCGCCATTGCGCTGGCTCCATTCCGCGGACCATAGATATCGATCTGGTACATGACAGATGACAAGAACAGCGTCAAATTCCCCATGGCAAAGGGAACGCCGGCTGCCACTGGTACGACCCAGTGGACTCCAGGACGAGCGGTCCAGGCAAACCAAAGTAAGCTATCTCTCATGTCAGGCGGGGTCATCATCACAAAGACATCGGTATAACTGTACCCTACGGGCAAACCGGTGGCACCAACCATGCCTGCGTATAGCCTTTCTTCTGGGGCCAAGATACCCTTCCCTTGCATGACAGCTTGCTTGTGCTTCTTCATGTAGATGAGTTGGTCGCAGAGAATGCCAATGGCCACGCCGCATAACACTCCCAGACCAATCGATATGAACACCAATCCGTTCTCCCAGGTATTGAAGCCGTACACGCTGGTGAAGGTGTACGGGAACGCGGCGAAAAAGGAGAATAGTATGGCGAAGCCGAGAGCGTTGTATATGCCGAAAATCAACACAATTGGCTCAGTGGCCATCATGGAGACTGGTCGAACCAAAGTGGTGGTGAGCAGAACCTCCACGTAGTGCATGCTCAACATGTTCGGACTGGGCAGCACTGGCAGACCCAACTTCTTCGCGCGCGTCTGCAGTATCGTCTTTTTGTACGTCTCATGCATCGGCAAGCAGGTGAGATACGTCAAGCCTGAGATAATGATCATGCACCACACCGTCCATTGCCAGGATCCGGACTGAGCGGCAAATCCGCCAATTATAGGTCCAACTGCTAGGATCAGTATCACGAAGGGTGAGATGCGACCTGCCATGACAACAGGTCAGATGCACGATATACTTACGAGCGGGTCCGAGTAGCGGCATCATCGTGGACAACGCTGACCATAGCGCTCGGTCGTGGGGTGCAAAGAGGTCCGCATTAGTGCCGCTGCCGATTGCCAGGACTGGTGCTCCGGCAGTACCTGCAAGTAGTCGGCAAACACAGAGACTTGCAAAAGACTTTGATAGGCCACAGCCAAGCAAGAAAAGGATGGACACAGGTACCGAGACCTTGTAGACTATAGATCTTCCAAATTGTTCTGAGAGCGGCGCTGCAATGGTGGGTCCGAGACCCAAACCGATCACGTATAGAGTGAGTGGCAAGAATGCCACTGTCCTGGACACCGAAAAGCTTTCTTGTAGCTCTGGGCTCGCCGGAGTGATGAGGGATGCCGCTGTTGTTGTCGAGAAGCTGAGTAAAGCGACAGGCCAAAAGTGTCTCGCTTTCCTGGCGGAGCTCCACTGCGTGAAATCGTGTATAAGTACTGTTGCACCGATCTTACAACTAAGAAATGCTCGCATACATTGAGTGGATTGCCAGGGTCATGAGGCCCGTCCCAGTCCTGTGCAGGTCTGACCCTCGTCGATGATAGTTGATGAGCTTCATGAACGCCACTAGGTCCCTGTGGCTCGGTCTGCTCCAAGATGTATTCCTCGACATCGTGGCTGTTGCCAACTTCAATTGCTTCTAGAATTGATTCCACCTCCGTCTCTCGAGAGCAGTTTTCCAGGTCTCTCTGGGGGTCAGCTACAGCATCTAGCATTGCAGAAATAGGAAGTGCTTCATAGGGATGGTGCTGGCGAACAAAGCGAGAGGGTCGCTATTGTCCGAAGCCTGCGCGTACCTACTTCTCGTCTGATCGCTGCTTCTACACGAGGGCAGGAGACGACTTCCCAAGAATGACCATGTCAGCGTGCTACAGTGTGCTTGCCGAATCGGCTACGTTGCGTGTCCTTCGCTAGCGTATCAATCTGTAGATTCCTGTCGTACTTCATCTCTTCATTGGGATGCTAGGTTGGTATCGTCAATTCTTGCAAGCGGTACTTGCAAGCCTCCAATCAGTCTCTCTACCATATGCCCGAACTTCTTTCTAAGATTCCGCCAGCTCAGCTCCAGTGCTGAAGTCAGTAATCTGCAATACAGGCTGGCACAGAGTTGCCTCTACCATCTCGGGATTACTTGGGCGTAGCTCTGGTCTTGCTACCTTTGCCGACCCGTCAAGAATGTTACATTCGTGCCATCGGCCATCGAACCACGGTAGCGGTGAAAATCATATGCCTTCATATCCGCTTCACGTGAACAGAGTGCTTGGTCGATGGTATTCCCAGGTCGAGAAGCAGAAGCAGAGTGTCTAGGTAGTCAGTGGTAGAGTGTGCAAGCTGACAAGCTGAGTCCAAGGAGGAAGTTGCAGGAAGTATGAAGTCAAAGTGGCAGGAGCTAGTCCACAAGAAGGCTCACGGGGCGGAAGCTGCCGAGAACAAACTCCTAGGACTACGTCACTTGGCGGCTTAGCGTGCAGATCTTCAACAGCGCGTCCTGGAGAGCTGGCCTGGTATTGGAGGACACTACCTCCATCACGATTGGAAGGATGTGCTGGTCGTCCCTTCCACCGACTCTGCTACCTTACTCTGCCGCTTGTCCCTTCCCTCGGCCTCAGCTTCCACAGCCTCGCCTTCCATTCTCGTAGTCCCTCCCAACAGAGGAAATACCGTAGCCATCACCCTCCCGTCGTCTTCTGGCCCTAGCCTCCCCTAGTACAGCGATAGCAACATCAACAAGCGGCAGCAGCAGCAGTAGAGATGGCGGACTGCGGCTTCATCCCTCTCCCTCTGTGTATCCAATGCGGAACGAATGACAATCCATGTCATGTCAAGTCAGTCGCTTTCCACATCATCACATTCGGCGCGATGCTGATATCCACGGATTAGGATCGTGGGTCCGACCTTAGGCTTCATTATTGGGATCTTGATGGCCGTAAGAGCAAGACAGCGGTGAGGGGCACACGTCTGGTGGCTAACCTGAACAGATCGTCTGCTGGCCGGCGGCTATCCTGTGTTGCTGTTGCGCGACAGAAATGGGCAAGAGTAGGTCATGAATTCAACAGACTACAATGTCACACGGGCGCTGACACAGCCTGCAGAGATGCTGGGAGCGCCGGCGGACACATCGGGCGCCATATCAAATGCGATACCTTTTTGATGTGGAAAAGAGAATGCATACACACCGAAACGCGTGGAGCGTCACTTAGGCCGCGAAGAGAACAGTATCGTTGGTTAGGATGCGCGTAGGAAGGGTTAGTCCAGTTCTGTGTCGTTGAAACGACGGCTGTCGAGGGCCAGAGAGAGAGAGGGGGGGGGGAGCTGTTACCTGCGTGAGATAATCTTTAACGACCTTGGGGGCCGCGTAGCGTCAATGGAGAAGAAATCTGTGCCACATGCAGTTTCATGCAACCGCGTGTAGTCAGGCCAATTCCGCGACAGTGACAGAAGAAGAAGAGTGAAGTGAAGCCCCAGGTTCATAGTCCGTGCGACGACGCACAACAACTTATTCGACTTTGCGCAGAGAATGTTGACATGGTAATTGACCTCACACAGCGCACCTCCACGCTTTCGCCGACTATCTTGAGCCCCATGGCGGACATGGTGCAGAAAAACTCTGGTGACTCTGGGCATCCTCCACTCAAACACGAAGATCTGAGCCACGAAGATGGAATCCAAGTGATTGATGGTTTCTACCCATCACCTGACCCACCAGCAGCGCATCATCTAAGTCCAACTTCCCAACTTGACGAGCCCTCTGACCTTCCGACAGTCACAGATGAGCACTCTGGAACCCCAATGGCAGACATCGGAGCCAAAGAGAGTATCGGAAGCGTGATCGACTTCCAGGCGCAGCCAGAGGACGCGCCCACCCGCCCGGATTCACTCGAGGCGAATAGATTGACCTTGCGCCCTTGCAAGACTGCTGCACCACCCATCAACAGCTCAGCACAACATCTTCGACACTTCGACCCGCCCGAACTGCCAATGAAGTCCAGCAGCAGCAAAAGTGAGCTTCAGGCCGAGATGCGACATGAGGAACTCGTCGCAAGCTCACCTTTGTTCTCGATGCCGGCGCCTGTGCCGTTTTCGCTCTCCAAAGTTAGACATGGTGCCCTCGCCAAACGACGAGCTGCCTCTTCTTCATCTCCACTCGCCGCTAGACAGCCAATTCCTAAGAAGAGCAAGCGCGCGCCTCAGACTGCTTCGTCGCCCTTGGTGCTGTTTGAGGATCTTCCTTCGTTCTCCGAATCTTCCGCGGCCAGCAGGCACTCTAGCACCTCGAACACTACGAGAGCGGCTGTCGCGAAGTCGCGTCCAAGATACATCAGCAGCAGCAGAAATCGTGGCGATCATCTCGTCGCGGGCGGCGGTGGCGGCGGTGATATTATTGGGAACGTACAGTCTGTGTCTGGATCCGAAGAAGAAGACGACGAGAACGAAGACGAGGAGAAGGAAGACGACGAGAACGAAGACGACGAGAAGGAAGACGACGAGAAGGAAGACGACGAGAAGGAAGACGACGAGAAGGAAGACGACGAGAAGGAAGACGACGAGAACGAAGACGACGAGGAAGAGGAAGAAGAGGAAAAACCACCAGAAATCAAACGGAAACGAAAGCACAAGGTAATCACCAGTCCTACTACTACAACAGCAGCAGAAGAAGAAGAAGAAGACAGCGCAGCACCACCTCCCAAACCAGCTCCCGCGCGCCGTCACAGACCACCCACGGTAGGTTCGCACGAATTGAAGAATTTGGCCATGGATACTTTTCATAATAATCATCATCATGATAATGTGCTGCTGGAGAACGAGAAGGCTGCTACAGCTGCTTCTGGCTCACGTGGACGACAAAAACGACAAAAGCAACAACAACATGTTGCGAGCCCAGCGCAGCGTGTGACGACGAGGTTGCAGAGAAGGGAGAGAATGGCTTCGTTGCCGGGAGTTTCTACCAAGGAGGCGGTGCAGAGAAGGAGGAACAAGAGAGGAAGAGGGAGAGGGCGAGGGCGAGGGGGTGGAGGGGAGGTGTGAGTGTTTTCTGTTCTGTTGGTTTGTTTTGGTGAGTTGGTGCGTTGGCGCGGTTAATGGGTTGGGGTATTGTAAGAGGAGAAAGAGAGAGGGAAGGGGGATTGAAGAGAAGAAAAAAGTGTTGAGAATAGGGACGGGATTTTTCTATTAGGCTTTTCCCTTTTTTTTGTTTCAGGTCGCAATGGAGGGAGGGAGGAAGCGCAGACGGGGCGGGCAGTACTGTTTTTTCTTTTTCTTTTTCTTCCTTTCTTGGTCTCGCTACCTACCTTACCTTGCCTTACTTAGCCTTTGAGGAGGAGACTCCAAATATGTACACTGTTGGCCAGTAGCATGACCACACTGCTCGTCCACACGTCTGATCGATGCAAAGGTCGTGCTCGCAGCACATCCCAGACAGGAGCATTATCGCAATACCACATTGTAATGAGAAGCAACAACACTCGGAGGATACCATCACCCAGTGAGATGAGAAGTGGTATGCCCATGGCGAATCGCTCGGCGAGGAATAATCTCACGAG
The DNA here is from genome assembly GCF_000320565.1 of Sphaerulina musiva SO2202. Taxonomy (NCBI): domain Eukaryota; kingdom Fungi; phylum Ascomycota; class Dothideomycetes; order Mycosphaerellales; family Mycosphaerellaceae; genus Sphaerulina; species Sphaerulina musiva. Next base: position 1,977,448 of record NW_016017385.1, on the reverse strand, counting down.
GATTCTTCGGTATGTTTCTCGATGATGGGTATGTTGCACGTAATGGTCCATTTCGGAGAAGTGGAACGAGCGGATGTCGTGGACTTTGTACTGCTGCTGCTGCTGCTGCTCAGAAGCTCTTCGGGGACGTTCTGAATAGCTCGCTACAGCGGGTGGACATCGCAGTCTTCGGAGGAGGAATTTCCAGCGGAGACGTTCCACTGCACTCATGTCGTTGGGAGTTGTGGTTGCGATTCGAGAGGTGTGTGCCATGGCGTGGAACAGATCGGGTAGAGCTTGAGTTCCATCGATGGTCAGAGTGCGATTCTTCTCATCAGTGAAGAGGCATTCGCGATCGAAAGCCTCTTTCGCGTGAGCATAATGCACGAACCGGCTGTAGAAAGCTGGTGAGAGAATTTTTAGTGTGAGCGTGCTCGCATGATCTTCTTTGTAGGTGAAGTTGGACGAGTAAAGCACAATCTCGTCGTGTTGGTGGTGAGCGGGCTCATAGATGACTCGCAGCGGACGCTCGGCATGCTCGACAGCTTGCGTCAGGAAGTCTCGGAAGATTTCCTCCAGAGCTGCCTCCTCGGTGGTGTATGTGCGTCCGATACTGGTGGGGACGACTTCTGGCCTATACCAGACGTGTAGTTTCCGGCGGAAGTATAGCTTCTGTGCTTCCCATACGATGCGAGGAGATGTGGCCAGACCAACCCACCACCAGGCAGATATGAACTTCACCAGTTGCAGAGTCGTGATGTTTTCTGGTTCTTTGGGCGTGCCCTCTGAGAAGACGCGCGCTACTATTTTGGTATGTTCCTTGGAAGACTTTAGCACAATGGTGTTGTCTATCCTGACGTGACCTGTTTGTTCGTAACCAGCCAAAGGATCTATCGCTCGGAGGGAATAGGATCCTTTCCGACTGTTGAACGGCGATACATGGAAGTCCTTCTCCCAAGAGTCCGTGAAGACCATCGCGTTACCAGATTCACCGTTTCGGTCCTTGTCGGCCATGGTAGCATCTGACTTGAGTAGGTACATTCTTCGCTCGTCGAATGTATTGTTGACTTCAAGAATCATATACTTCAAGCTGGCGTTGGAGTCATATATGTACCAAAAGGACACTGGATTAAAGCTATAGCCCAAAAAGCGTGGTGCCGTCACCAGATATGCGAATGCATAATCGCGACTGGTAACGCCTCTGGTATGCAGATATCGACGCAGCTTACTCTCGAGAGTATGTTGATCGTCGCTCCGATTCAGATAGTCGGCCGCACAAATGTCAAACCACCCACGAAGCTCACTATCCACCGAGAAGACCTTGCCAATCCGACCTTGCATGCCAACTGGTACACCCACGAAAAGGTAACTGTACGAAAAAGAATGCTTCTTGGGGAACGTCCGGGAGTGATTGGTACGACTTGGGATAATTAGAGGCGGCAGAAGTGCCTCTTCAATCTTTTGCTCGCGGAGAGGTGGACGAGCAGGATTCTCCGTCAACTGGTTTCCCCGAAAGACAATCGATCCCGCAGCGACACCACATATTCCCAGTAGCGAGAAGACTGCAATGTAGACCTGAATTTCCGGCGCGCTGAAGTCTATTGATGAGAGGTCTTGGAGAGTGATCAAGCTCCAGGAGCGTGTCCATAACAGACCATACACATTATGCAATGCGAGCAAGAGAGTGAGGTCCTGCCTCCACTTGGCATCGTTGGTCCATATCCGGAAGATCCAGAGAGGCTGGAACAGGAGGACACGCACTGCCAATGTCTTCGCTGGCTCGGTGAAGATGCTCCAGACAAGAGTCGAGAATGTCCAAGCTGCAAGAAGAATCTCTCTCGCTGTGCTGCCCCCAACGCCTTCTGCAGCCATCTTTGCCGCACGGAACTCCTGCCCTTGAGGCACTGTGAATTATATCACGAGCATGATGGTGGAATGAATAAGAATGAATGCATCGAAATTGGAATGTTGCGGCGTGAACGATGATGATGATGTCGTCGAGCTGCCCATCATGCCAAGGTATGATCGGACTCCTTTCCGCTCTAGATTTACAACAAGCCCTCCCACACTCCACTAAGGTACTCAACCACAAACAAAAACTACGGTACCTACACAAACAGGACGAGGACGAGAGCAGGACATCTCTCACCTGAAAAACGAAAACCAGAAGAAACCTCTTTCGGCCACCTGAGGACATCAACTTTTGTCAAACTTTTCAAAATATGTTTTGAAAGAGCACCTGGAGCCGAGAATCACATGAAACGCGTTTGGTATAATCGCGTACTGGTGTTCTTTCTTCGGAAGCTCCACCGCAACCATGTATCGGACATGCCTCCAAGCTCTGCTATGTCTTTTCTATCCGTGGTCTCGTCTACTCGCGCCGGTTTCCATATGCATCATACAGCTCTGTGAATTCCAACCAGCTCGTAGCCCCCTTCCCTCATCGCTACCGCGAGGAAATTTCTGCCTGGCCTTGTCGAAGCTGTCGGCTGCTGCGCGAATCAACTGCGCTGAGAAAGTATAGTCAGGTCCAACTCGAGGTCCTGGGCTATCGTCTCAGCGTGACGCTGTCTCAAACTACTCTCAGTGGTGTTGCGTTGTCCGCCGGAAGACCGCCCTTGTAAAGTGCTTCTGGCGGAGAAGACTCTGCAACGCTCACGGCTGTTGCAAACCAACACGACCCGTGGACTGACCTCCCTGAGATGCTCACGGAGTAATCATCATCCTTTCTTGCCATTCACAGCCCGACCAAAGTTCCCGTAATCGAGATGCTGCCCTCTCCCGATGGCTCAAAGTCATCCACCTTGCAAATCACCTCTTTCTCCACCTCTCCCTGCGCATTCACCCATTGGTCTCCCTGCCAGCTCCAATCCTTTGGCATGTTCTCACTGGGTATCGAAACCGTAAAGTAGTTCATGAAAATCAAGCCAAAGATGCCCTCGTTCTGTAGATTGACCTCGCCTTTGAGGTATGTGCCTGGCGCAGGCCTGAAGATCAAGAAGTCGGCTGTGACCCAGACAAACTCGACGCCATACTCGTTGATGCTGCGCGCCAGCACAGTGGAGGGACCAGGTGCTTGCAGGCCGTCGTTCGAGCTTTCTGACAAACGTGCATTCTCATACGCAAGCACAACCCCGTCGAACGGAGGGTAGTACTGCAGCAACAGCGTCGAGAGATGTTCGGCGCATGCTCCCTCGAGTGGGTAGTTATTCGCGACGGGCGACAAAGCGAGGAACAGCGTGGCTGTGATGCGTTCGAGCGGGCTGTGGGAGTCCAGTTTATCTTCGATGCTCTTCTGCGTTGATGCACCCGCATTCAGGTTCGCCCTGCTCTTTTCTGCTTTTCGCCCAGCCTTTGCCGCCGCTTCTTCAGCCGTTCGTTCCTTTTTCGCCATGGTCGATGTGAGTGTTTGAAATGGCAAGAGCGCAATTGCATGTGAACCTTTGGGCAAATAAATTTGGCGGAAGCTTCCGTGATGCGAATGCGATGATGTGCCACAATATGTGGCATGTGTGATTAAGCAGTGGGACGACCAATCTAGCCCGATTGTGGCATTTGTGCCGTGCGGGCAGCCTCAAGTGTAATACACGCCGCATTCATTACCCGCTCAGGTTTACAGAACTCCGGCTTTTAGACGTGTCTACTATGTATACCACATGTTCAATCTTCTCCACAACTCAATAATATCAAAATCAACCACAGGCCTACTTCGAACTACACTCCAAAGTGTCAAGATCATAACATGAGCGACGACAAGCAATAACCCATCAAACCATGGCCAGCAATCAACTCCTCGCTCTGGCCAGCTGGTACTTTCTCCCCAGACTCGTCACCGGCTACATCCAAACGACTCTCTACTCCATCTTCATCCGCGCCGGCGACCCCAAACCCACTCCAGGAAGCGCTCGGTACACGCGAGACAGGCGAGCAATCCACATCGCCGTCATCGTCGCCTACCTCCTCTATACTCTCTATGAAGCCGACTATCAAATCCAATCCGCACCAGATTTCTACCGCCTTCTCAACGTCCCACACGATGCCTCGGAGAAAGCGATCCAGTCTCGCTTTCGTCGTCTGACGATTCAATTCCATCCTGACAAAGCCGCTCCCGGATCTGATAAGGCCATGATCGAGAATCTCTATGTCCAACTTACTCTTGCAAAGGATACTCTTGTGCATCCTGCGAAACGGTTCGCGTATGATCGGTGTGGACCGGATGTGCTGCAATGGAGTCCACAACATCATAAGGTGACCAAGGATTTCGTGTTGACGGGTTTACAGCACATTCTGGGCTACTACGGCGTCTCGAGTGGAGTTTTGGTCCTGCTCAGTACAGTGGGATATCTTCGACAGGGGATGTTTTGGCGATATCTAGTTTTGGCTTCTCTCTTCGCGATTGAGATGCAAACGATGACACGGCCGCATTTTCCCATATTGTTGACCAAGATTGTGAATCCGTTCATGCTCATGACGGGTCTTCGACCGGCATATTTACCTTTTCAGATGATTACTCTGTTGCGCAAATTTGCCGTGACGGTGTTCATTGCCATGAGTCAGTTGGGGCCGTTGCTGCAGGATCCTAAACAGACGGCGTTAGAAGAGGGAGACGCGAGTGGTGGTGTTCCTGGTCCGCTGCTCGATCGAGTCGATGAGTTGACGAATGCGACCAACTCGGAGCTTTCGAGATTGATGCAAATGGAGTTGATCCCGTTTGCGAGCGAGCCGAGTGCTGGAAGGCAATTGAGGGAAACTTTGAAGAATTGGCTGGTGCAGAACAACTTGAGAAATGACCCAGAAGTGAACATGGCTATTCAGCAGGTTCTGGAGCGACGGCGAGCGGAAGGACGAGGTCACAGTACTGATGTGAGGGTGGAAGGAAGAAGATAGACGAAAGTGAATACTGCAAATGTTCATTTTTGACTGTTGTTCTCGCTCGTTTATCTGGTGTATCCCATGCCTAGTCCTCTCACGAAACGCACTTCGTCCGCGTTGCGTTCCAAGGCTCTCCGCATGGCCATCCCATATTGCCTTTCGGCATCCTGACGAGCTTTCTCTGCTGCGGAGAGTGCTTGTTCCTCAAGTGCATCATGCCATTCGTCGCTGCCAAGTGGATCGTGCTGACCCATCCCGAGCACCCCCAGTCGACCATCACCGGTCCAGAGTAATAATTTATGCTGATTCACATCTAGACTTCCAACCTCAGCGCTTGCTTCGCCAAAACCTTTGCCAAGTGGCAGAATCTTCTGGACAATGTCCCCTTGCCCTGGCATTTCGGTGCCACTGGTAGCGAATATTCCTTGTGGCGTGGCGTCCTGTGATACAGTGTCCGACTCATCTGGCAAGCTATCGTTGATGTTGTAAGTCCGCACGTACGTAAAACCGTCACGTTCCATCCACTTGAGTTGGCCGTCGCCATCACTAAAGACTACGCGGCCTCCATGAGACGCCACCGAGAGGAGCTTCGAAGCAGAAGCAGTCTGACGATTCTGATATGGTTCCACCACTGCAGGCAATGGATAGAACTCGAGTGAGCCTTTGCCTTTGTACTCTGCCGCAGCAATCATAGTCACCCCCGTGCCTTCCCTCCTCGCTTGATACGCCGACAGCGAGATACCGGGATGGCGCAGAAGATCGAGACTGCGTGGCCGCCAAGGATGAGGCAGGGTCGAGAGACAGGCAATTCGGGCTCCGCTGAAGACAGTGCCACGCAGACGGGGAAAGAAGCGGCGATCATAGTTGAGAAGTGAAGTGAACCGACCTCCTACCCAGATGGAGCTGTCATCTGAGCCATTGGGATGCACAATGGAGAGTGGGCCCGGCTGGGCCAGCGTTGCATGAGGGGAGTACACCGAGCCAGCAATCAGCTCTCCACGCGGCGATGCCTCTCCAGCTGCAAATACATGATCTCTGGGGTCATGAAGATGAATAGTCATATTCGTGCCTACAGTGAGCGGCGCGCGATTCTGCATTTCAGAAAGTGCTGTGATGGGGAATGGGTACTGCTTAGTGGAGACCAGCTGGAGGGTGTTCAGGTCAAGCGCATGCAACTGCTTCTGCACCGCAAAATATGCTTTTCGGGCAGTGCTATCCACACAGACGCATTCTACTGCACCTGTTTCGGTCATGATGGCATGACTCTCTGATGAGGCCTGCGGTTGCTGTCCAGAGAGTAGACCGGGTTTAGATTGGGCGAGCAATCTGCCTCCGCCACCATTGTGGCTTTGAGAGCGCCCAGACAGATCCCAGATGCATATACTGCCATCGTCGAGAGCAGCCACGGCATGTTCTCTTGTCTGGTCTTGCTGATCCACCAAGAGTCCAACGCCAGTAGCTTCTCGATACTCGTCTCGATCGGTCGTGTGAGACTTGGGTAGATTAAGCCAACCTGTCTTTATATCTGCATGGCGTTGAATATATTCCTCGTAGTAGTCAATGCTCTCTCCGGGATAACCAGGCTCCCAGTTCGCCAAAGCTCGGATTCGCTGCGAACGCGCTTGCGCAACAGGATCACTTGAAGCCGGTTCCGCGGGCCCGCCTACAACATGGACCACATCGTGTGTCGTATGATTCCCACTGGGCAGCGCAGACACAGCATTTCGGATCTGAGCAAGACGAGGATCTTGACTATGTAGCAGTTCTCTTCGCCGTCGTAGTCGTTCTGCTTGGGAGTGGGCGAAGCATTCAATCCTCCACAGAGCATTGTCCCGACCTAGGGCGCGGTATCTATTCGATACCAGCTGCACGTGTACCAGGTCACTGATGTCCAGATCTAGTGCGTGTCAGCTCCGAGGGCACATTACTTACGCTTCAAGCGGTGGCCGTACAGGAGAAGATGTGGAGGACGACTTCCTCGGGCAGGCGATCCATATTGTCGCGGCCTGCCGCCGGGAGTGTGACGTACAGCCCCAGCAATGGCCTGCGATGTAGCATGAAATGTGTGAAGGTACATGTACTGATTCTACCTGCGCGGGCCTTGTCTCAAGACATGGCACGCGGCGAAGTCTGGTCAGCACGTTATCGGCGACTCAGGGAGGGGCGCGAAGCAAGGTCAAGGCGTGGCGAGGCGAGGCGAGGATGCGGCTGGGTGGATAGGATCATAGGATGCGTGGATTGGCACACGAAGCACGACGGGATCCTGGATGTTTGGTACAAGTACAAGTCAGGTCAGGTATGTACAGGTAGGTAGGCAGTTTTATTAGTAGTCAGCCCCGAGCAACCTGGCAGGACAGACAGACACACTGACAGTCTGACACAGTCTGGCACTTTGGCTCCCTCTGTACGGTACCTCCTACGCGTACCTAACGCAGGGAGGAAGACGGAGTGACGGACGATACCAATATCCGTTATAGGTAGGTAGGTCACCGTAGACGTGCATTATTGAGGATTTCAAATGCTGTTCCGATTCCCGACCTGGGATTGGGGAGTTCCAAATACATTATACACCTGTATCCATTGTCGCGTTCGTTCTCGGCGCGTGCCTGATTACAGTTCTATAAGCGGCGCGCGGTAATCTAGTCACATGAGCCGGCACAGGCCGCGCACAACAGCAGCGCACCTCTCAATCCCGATGATGGATCGGTTTGGGAGAGGAACTCTGCGCCTAACAAGGCTTTTGGTGTCGAGCGAAATGGCCCATCACGAGCCAGAGCCGTTGCCATGCTCATCAGCCAACACCCATCACCTTCACCACACCTTCACCACCACCTTCTACACCGGCTCGCTCTTCGCTCTCCCCCTACTGCTATGCATCCCTCCCCAGCACCATCCACCCATACCACCCCGTCGTGATGCGACGAGAGACTGCCAAATAAGGAGACCAACCTAAACAAAGGTACCCGCAACGTGGTTGTTGGCTTGCTGCGAAAGAAGCGCTCTCCGGTCGCAAGCTCCTGATCACTCGCACCATCCATCCATCCATCCATCACCTCCACAACCATCACCACCGAGATCACCCATTCACTGCCGCCGCCGCCGCCGCCATCACTCATCATGTCCATCACCACCAAGTCGACGCCCAAGGCAGGCAAGAAGAGCCGGATCGTGTCGCTACGCATACCATCGAGCCAACTTTCCAACTGGCCATCAGACACTGCTTCGCCGCTCGCTCAGGCCTCAGCGGTACCATCAATCAAGAACGAGCCCTCGCCATCGGCACAACCGTCAGAACACGCCGACAAGTCGTCAGATTCGAACGCGACACCTGTGCCGAATGGCACTGATGTCGCCGATGCCGACACCTTAGCACCTCCCGGCAAGGCAGACGCAAAACGTAAGAGAGGAGGTGCATCTGGGACAGGACGCAAACGGGCACCACCGTCCATCGATCCCAACGCCCCGCCTAGAGAGCGAGGTCGACCGGGTCCCAAGAAGAAGCCACGACTGTAGGTACTCATTCCACGCCCATCTCGCTCACGCGAGTTCTGCGCTATGAGCGGTGTCATCGGCGTGAGAGCATACGCTGACCACTATCAATTACAGACCCGATGGCACTATCGACCGCACAACAGACAACCCGACTGGGGCACGACCGGCGAATGCCATACCCGCACACAAGCTAGGTCCCAAAGCGAACACAGGCGCGATCAATGCCTGCCTGCGTGCGCTTGACCGCACCGGAAAGCCATGTCGACGCTGGGGCAAGAAGACGCTCGAACTCAAGTCATTTACGGGGATGACATGGAATCTGTCGTCCTGGAAGGCTCCACCCAAAGACCAAGGCTTTCCGGGCGACGTCAAGAGTGACAGCGCAAGCTCAAGCGAACTCAAGCCTAATCAGAGCAGCGCCTTGCAAAGCGAGCGTAGTCACAGTCACGTCGGCGAGGACACCGTGATGACTGGTATGCAAAGCTCACCTGCACCAGTCGCTGCCACCTAGCCACACCCTGTCGTCGAGCACAGCCAGCACTGTCACGAACGCGGATTCTCGAGTAAACGGACTCTCTGTATCAGTATTCATCAAAATCTTCCATTGGTTTCGTAGTTTGCCTTGAGCTCTTTAGCGTGGCGTTGAGGAATGGGTCTGGATTACCATCGGCATGACAGCGTGCAGAGTGGTGCATGGGCTTTGGGATTGATGTCGATATCGCCACGGGACAATGCAGGATTTGACTCTGCGAACTGCGGTGATCGATTGCATGTGGAATGGAGAGGAAATGGAAAAAAGTCCACCTAAGAACATACCGCTGTCTTCCAAGCTCTCATCGTCTTTCCTGTGCACTTTCCTGTTTTTCCCATGTCCCTCAAAGGACTGCAGCGGCAGTGAGCTCGTTTACTTCAATTACATACACACGCACACATCAGATGTCGAACAGCCTCTATAAAATGATATACCTGATTCTGCCGTGTCCTTATCTGCTATGGCTGCGAGCAGATGTCCGCGTGTGTCCCCGCATGTGATCACAGCGAGCGGAGCTACATTAGCTACCGCGCATTAGTAGTAAGGTAGCATACATTCAGATAGGTACATTAGTCCTACAGTAGCAGACTGGATCCCGTGCTGCACAAACACATCACCCTCTCACTTTCTCATCTCGTCTGTAATTTCGAACTCTTCTATAGATCATGTGGGCGATGTCAACAGTGAGACCCGACGTAGTGGGTCCGTGAGTACCTTTACGAGTCGAAAGCCTTCGACACTAGGACTTCGGCGGCGGTCTTCTCCAGTGACTTCGTCCCGTCGCGGCGATAAGACGGTGAGATTCTGCAACCTCGCATTGAACACGAATCTCAGGCAGGAAGTGGTTGGTGGGCATTACTTGCCGGGCGACGACTGCCCTCGCTAGCTGAAGACCATAATGAGCAATTCCAACTCGGATCGAGGCAACACTACACGACCAGATCCCGACTACTACTCGCCCATCGATCGACGAGCATCTTATGCTACAATTGCTGCTGGAAGGAGCACTGAGAGCGGAGCAAACACCCATAGCAGGCAGCCCTCAGGTGCTTCTTTGCCACCTCACGACGAGGACCGTGACCGAGACCGGGCACTTCACCAGACCACGTTGACGCCGTCGAGTTGGGACATGGCTAGTATGAGCAGATACGATCAGGAGAGCGGGAGGAGACCAGGTACGAGCAATGGAGGGGCGATGGGGGACACAGGCGGTAACGCGTACGGCGGCGATGCAATTCGATATGATGGGCTGGGCTGTAACGAACACGAAGACCACCCTCCATTCTTCACGCCATCGTATCTGGAACACTCGCGGCACGTGCAAAGGCTACGTCGGGCATACGAAGAGCATGTCTCCGAGCTGAAGGCGCGAGCGAGCAGCAATCCCAGAGCATATCAGCCGAGTCTGAGTACAAGTCCAAGCGTAACGAGTCTCAACAAGATGTCTTCACAACACATGTACCGAGGTGTGATGCAGGATGTCATAGAAAGACTGCCCCCCTCTGCTGCAGAGGAAGAGAGAGCGCAGCCATTGCCGAGCAGATGGAGCGAGGAGGACAAATGGACTGGCTTGGAGCTTCTAGCGGATGGCACCGAAGTTCGCTTTAATGGAGTGACAAAGACTACAGATGAAGCTGCGACAGTGCGGAGTGACTGGCCGATGCCAAAAGAGGTCGGCATATATTACTTCGAGGTGACGATACTGTCAAGGGTCAAGGACGCTCAGATAGGTATCGGCTTTTCCACCACAAAGGCAAACCTGAACAGGCTACCGGGCTGGGAGGGGGAGTCTTGGGCGTATCACGGTGACGATGGTTTTGTGTTCGCGTGCACAGCCAGTGGCAAGGCATACGGCCCAAAATTCATGAGTCAAGATGTGATAGGGTGTGGTGTTAACTACAGGACGGGGAGTGCGTTCTTTACCAAGAATGGGACACACTTGGGAACAGCGTTCCGCAACGTGAAGCTGGACAGATTATATCCTTCTGTGGGCATGAAGAAGCCAGGCGAACATCTGCGCACCAACTTTGGAAGAACTCCTTTTGTGTTTGACATTGATGGCCTGGTGGAGCAGGAACGGATGCACATTTTGGCAGACATCGATCAAACGGATGTGTCACACCTCCACTCTCCCGACGACGAGCACGCCCTGATACACAACCTCATCGGCCAATACCTCGCCCACGAGGGCTATGTGGAGACCGCAAAGGCATTCGCGGAAGATATTGAACAGCAACAGCAAGAATTCGAAGGTCGTACCCAACCACTACGATTATCGACTGAGGATGACCAGCATGCCATTCATCGCCAGCGAATACGGAAAAGCATACTGGATGGCGACATTGATCGAGCACTGAAGTATCTTTCGGCTTACTATCAGAACCTATTCGACGATGAGAAAAATCGAGACATTTATTTCCGCCTACGATGTCGAAAGTACGTGGAGATGACAAGAAGACACGCAGAGCTTGCAAATGCCGTGTCATCGCCTACGACCGTGACAAAGAGCGTAGATTCGCTGGGCAGCAATGGCCATGCACACACTGAGAGTGCCGCCCAGCACGACGAAGATCAGCCCTCAGACACTCAAATGGAGCTTGACGACCAGTTACGGAGGGAAACTTCCAGGGGCCATGAGTCTTCAGCGAATGATGACATTGACATGGACGTTTCTCAAGAACTGCCACCGAAGACGTCTTACATGAAAGCCGACCAAATTCTAACAGCGCTGGTTCAATACGGACAGGAACTGCAGCAGGAGTGGAAGACGGACCGGAGACCGCATATTCAAAAGCATCTCATGGACATCTCGGCCAGCTTCGCGTACACCAACATCTACGAAAGTCCGATCAGTCACCTGTTTGCTTTACAAGGCCGATGTGAGATTGCAGAGGAGGTCAATGGCGCTATACTGGGTAAGTTGTCGCCCAAATCCCCACCTTTTCTCCTCACGCTGACATGATCGGTACCTGTAGTCTCACTCGGCAAGCCTTCTTCTGCAGCCATAGAAAAGGTCTGCGCACAAACAGAAGCACTTCTAGATGAAGCTGCCAGCCGTCTTGGTGGGACCGCAGCTGCATTTGTCAATGTCAGAGAAGACTTTTTGAGGGAGTAGTATCCTGGCCACCCTGCTTCTCGAATAAGCCTTGGTATTACATACTCGGCGTAGAAAGGCGAGGACGAAGGTGCAGTTGAGAAGTGGTCACCGATGGATGACCTGGCTGCCTTGTTGCAGGCCCTCAATGAGTATGATCCAAACGGACCAGAGACCGAGGGAGATGCTACCTTGATCATAGTGCTTCCTCATAGGATACTCTGGTAATGCAGTATGCTTCAGCTGATAGGGTTACCACGTGGAAAGAGGCTCAGATCGTCTCCACGAGGTGTGCGTACCGGTGATGCAAAGACGTGCTGAAAGCGAATGCACAGCATGCTGTTGTCCTGTGGAAGTTTGCACGTGCCGATATGCAAGCCACCACTCTGCAGGCGCTAGTGTCAAGCAATTCCGCTCCGAGGAGGGATTGAGACATGGTTGACGATCCTGCCGGCTGTTTGCACGGATTGCCTTCGCATGAGTTTGCGCAACCGAGGGGCCATCACCATCTAATATTAGTTAGTATTGATCGAAGTGTGTGACTTGGCAGACTGTGATTCCAGCAAAAAGGCGGGTACATACAGGTACATACATTAGATGTAGTCGAACGACGACTTGAAGTAAATATCTGTACTGTACGTGTACATGTACCTGTAGTGATGCTGGTCTTTGACGTAGTAGGAGGTAGGAGTAGGTTGGGTACATGTAGGTCAGGTCAGGTAATGTACCTAGGTAAGGTAGTTCTCATCACATGCAAGGTAGAATCTCACCTGTGCTTGCCGCTCCATTGACACACCTTCAAAGCCCCGCTCTTCACCCACAGCAGAAACATCCGCCTCCACCACCTCCAGCTTTCGCTTTCGTCTCAACACACCGACTGGCTTCCACACAGGTCCCGCCGTTCCTTACGTCCGTGACGACGACAGCTCGGATCCACTGCAGTATCAAAATCCCACTCCGCGACGTACTCGACCATCGCGCCAAGGCAGACTGTGGTGACTCTTTCCCCACTAGGTAGTCCGCCAGTGTGCAACTTCACCAATTGACGACTGTCATCGCTGGGCTGAAGTTCCTTCGGGCGCCGGGCAATCCGGCTTTTCTCCATGTCCGCCATGAATTCCACGCTGGACGACGAGGACCTGGCACTGTCGATAGCACCCACACCCGCCGAGAAACGTCGCAACTCGCGAGATGAACGACCGCAGCAGCCCCAGCAGCCCCATCTGCAGAGTGGCCCGCCTGTCATGCGCGCACCTTCAAGCCACCAACAGACAAAGGCAATGACGAGACTGGGACAGTACAATGTGGTCAAGACGCTGGGCGAGGGCTCATTCGGCAAGGTCAAGCTCGCGACCCACGCCGTGACTGGGCAGAAAGTGGCATTGAAGATCATATCACGCCGGAAATTGGTGACGCGAGACATGGCTGGACGCATCGAGCGCGAAATCCAATACCTCCAGCTGTTGCGGCATCCACACATCATCAAGCTCTACACTGTCATCACGACGCCCACTGATATCATCATGGTGCTGGAATATGCTGGTGGTGAGCTGTTTGATTACATTGTACAGAACGGCAAGATGCAAGAGCGGAAGGCGAGGACATTCTTCCAACAGATAATATGTGCGGTGGAGTACTGCCATCGCCACAAGATTGTACATCGCGACTTGAAACCCGAGAATCTGCTTCTGGACGAGCAGCTCAATGTCAAGATTGCTGACTTTGGTTTGAGCAATATCATGACTGACGGCAACTTTCTCAAGACGAGTTGCGGGAGCCCAAACTACGCTGCTCCTGAAGTCATCAGCGGTAAGCTGTATGCAGGACCTGAGGTCGATGTCTGGAGTTGTGGTGTGATCTTGTATGTCCTTCTTGTTGGACGCTTGCCGTTCGACGACGAATACATACCAGCACTGTTCAAGAAGATCGCTCAAGGTCAATATCACATACCGCCGTTCATATCGCCTGGTGCTGCTCGTCTCATCAAATCCATGCTGCAAGTCAATCCAGTGAACAGGATCGGCATTGCAGAGATTCGGATGGATCCGTGGTTCCAAGAAGATCTTGCCGAGTACCTATCTGTTCCCCCAGAGGACTTCTTCGACACTGGGGTCGACCCCAACAAGTCCATCGACCCATCCGCACTGGGCAAGGGCAAACCTGCCGTCGTTCAGGAAAAGATTCACCAGAGTGTCGTCGGGAAACTCGGCAAAACTATGGGATATGCCGCGGACGATGTTCAAGAGGCTCTGCAGAAAGACGAGCCCAGTGCCATCAAGGATGCGTATCTGATCGTGCGCGAGAATGTTATTCAAGCGTCCAACCCTGCTCTGCAGAGGGCGATTCCAGACTATCCTAACTCGCCGCCCGTTAACGCCGGGAGCCTTCTCACAATGACGCCGCCGCCTAAGAGGCAGCCTGGTCCTAGTGCGCAACGCAAGAATGCACATTCACCTCTCGACCATCCACGGCACGGTTCGACGGGGTCTGGATCCATCATGGAGGCACGGTCACCGGCATCGACCATTGCTATTCTCCCATCTTCATTGCCAGACTACCACGCAGCTTATATGCGTGGTCACATCAACAAGTCGCACTCGCCGACTGCTGGCGACGATGATCCACAGGACAAGCCGAGGACGAAGGAGGAGCAAGAAGCCACGGCGAGGCGCCTCAAACCACACAGCAGAAGTTCGACCAACCTGACACGCAGCGACAAGGCTGATCTTGAGATGACCAAGATACCGGAGGGTAAGCCAAAGAAGCAGCGACCTACCAAATGGCAGTTTGGCATCAGGAGCCGCAATTCGCCTGCAGAAGCAATGCTCGCCATTTACCGGGCCCTGCACAAGATGGGCGCAGTGTGGGAGGTGCAGAGGCCCAAGGATCCCGAAGCCGGCAGTAGTGATGCCAGTCCGAACAGAACCCGTAGCAACAGCCCGGAGTATAGTGATTCGGATCCAGGCTCCGGGACGGACCCCGAATATGCCACACACGAGGAGCAGGAACGCCGGCGAGCCAAGCGCAAGCAGAATGGAGAGGGCAGTCGGGGCCGAGAGAGATTTGGACGCTGGAATGATTATGGCTACGAGAACATTCCCGAGGATCCGTGGTGCATCAATGCTCGATTCAAGAAAGAGGACATGTTCCCGCCTGGCTTCTCCCATCCCGCGTCGGCACATAGCTCGCAGGTCAACCTGCATCATGAGCAGCGGAAGAGCAGTAATTCCACGGCAGTTTCTGGCACTGAGATTGGAAGCAATCCCAGTGCCGCTGGCAGTGCCGAGAATGTGGGGGCGACGGGGCCTCGGTCAGGCAGTCGAGCGGGCTCGGTGTACAGCTACATTGCGGGAGGCGAGGTGCCGATACCAGATGAGAGTGTGTGGGTGTATGTGACGATCCAGCTCTATTCGATCGAAAAGGACTTTTACCTGGTCGACTTCAAGTGCGCAGGGTACGAGAGACTGAAGGCGCGATATACGCGGGAGGCGAGTGGCAGTAACGAGAGCGATGTGATACGAGTGGACAATGCGCCAGAGGGCTATGACTCTGACGATGTCGAAGTCGATGCGGCAGGCGAGGAATTGGTGGGGGCTGGTCGCAATGCAGACGAGAAGGAGATTACTAGTCCCTTTCCCTTTCTGGACGTGGCCAGCAGACTGATTATACAATTGGCGGAGGCTAACGATTAGATGGAAAACACGACTGGCAACAGGACAACGATGATGAGCATTTGGAGGGGTGGGGGACAGGGTACACTGGACACGATGCTATGACACGTGGGGCATGGAGAGGCGCAGGTTCGATATGGGTGGGTAAGGTACCTTTGGCAGGCAGTGAGTGAGTGAAGAAGCACCGGTCGCGCACGGTCAGGCAGCACCGTGATGGGCGGCGCGCGTATGAGAGGAAAAAAAGTAGTTTTTAGTAGGTGAGGTATGTAGGTAGTCGGTCAATATGAGCTCGCCTCCGGGGTGCTGGACGTTTCCCGGCGAGTCACCACTACACGACATGCATGTACAAGTTGATACAAGCTGGTAGACATGGATGATGTGTGTGTGGAGCGGCGGTGGTGTGTGGGAACAGCCGACTCGCTCGTCAAGCCACATGATGCACACACGGGAACACGGGCTACCGACTGGACATGCATGACCTGATGGGGGAATACGGGAGACGGGAGGTGGTGACGGTATAGATATGCCGGGAAAAACAAGAGTGCAACAAGAAGACATTGATGAAGGTGGCTGGCTGGGTAGGTCACCTCCTACAGCACATGTAACTACTTACTAGTGTCGACGCCACAAATGGAGTGAGGCTTTAAGGTTATTTTGGAGGAGCTCTGACCAGGTTCTCGAGTCTTTAGGACGTTCACTACTTTGTTACTAGTAAGGTTGTAGGTGTGGCTTTGAGCTGTCTGGATGCGTGATGTATTTTTTATTGTTATGAGTGTAGGTACTGTATACTACTGTATACTCCTTGTAGATAATGTATAGTGGAGGAACGCATGCGTCTATCCATTTATCGATGGATTCGGATCGAGGAATGTGAATGAGGTAAGGAATGTGTGTGAGCTGAGGTGATGCAGAATAGAAAAGATGAGGTGGGCCCAGGTGGCCTCGTCAGCGATCAGACCACTGACTGGCACGGACTACTTGACCTGACCTAAGAGGCACATTAACAAGTAACATCCATGTCCTGGCCCAGTAGATCGGAGTCGGAGTCGGGGGCAACATCGAAAACATCCCCAAACGTGTATCCTTGTTGCTGTATTGCTGTATTGCTGCAGTCAGGTCGGTAAGGTAGGTAGGTATTATTCAGTGCACATGGAACATCAGCTGGATTGGGCAGAATAGACGAACCTCCCTTTTAATTTTGTATAATTCACATGATCATTGTCATCGATGAAAAAGGCGATTAGTATAGACAGCATCATCATTGACTGCAGAGGAGAGCCCAGGTCCAGTGAGAGGATGGCCTGAGTTAAAGTTTGGGCATGACGTCGCAAACGGCGACTTGCTGACGTTCCGCGTGCTGAGAGGTGCGCTTAGCTTCAGCGTCTCTGCCATACATCTACCCGTCGACCACTCCATCCATCCATCTACACCTCTTCCATCGCCTTCCTCTCCATCGTCTCTCACGCCCCGCCTCACCCTTCCTCCGTCCGTCCATCAAAACTCACCAACCCTTGTGTTCCTCCTACGACCTCACCACATCAGACACTACGCGCGACACTCCACCACCGACGACAATGGGCATGGCACAGATTCTCGGCCTGGGCCTTCGTGGCTTCCAGGTATGCGCTCCACCGCCAACGTCGAGTACCGCTCCGCATCACACTAACGGCCCTCGCAGTTCCTCATGTCCCTGTTCATCATGGCCATCATCGGAAACGCCATCGCCATGGGAGCCGACTCATCCATCAACAACTACACCATGTTTTGCGCCGCATTCGCCATGCTATGTCTCTTCTTCCTGATACCCGCCACTTTTAACGAGCGCTTTGCCGTCCATGGCGCCCTGCCGCTGGCTCTCGATGTCTTGATTACTCTCTTCTGGTTCTGCGCCGCTGTCGCACTCGCTGCCAAGCTGGGAGTACACAGCTGCAGCAACGACGTAAGTCCAATAGTGCAATGGCACAGATGAATAAGAAAGGCTGACAGCACCGTGTAGCGCTACGTGAGGAGCAACAGCGTGATCCGAGGCGCAAGTGATCAATCCGCTGCATGCCGTGAGGCGCAAGCCTCGTGCGCATTCCTCTGGTTCGGTTTCGCCGCATTCGTGGTAACAACTGCCTTGAGCGCAACTGGAATGAGCGGCAGCTCAGCGCCCAAGGGTGGTGTTCGTCGTGGTCCAGCCATGTCTCAGGTCTAGAATGGTACCGCACACACCCATTCTTTCCTGCCCATTCAGGAAACTTTGGGGATCCCTTCTTCCCGTCACCAAAAATAAGACGAATTGACGGGGAAAAACTGATGGACATGGGTGGTCACACGGAACGACATGATGTATCAATGGATTTTTATACCTTTTAACGACTCTCGTACGATGGTGGTGTTTTTCGCGAATACGCGTTGGTGCGACAGTCATCAACCACCAGGCGTGATAGGATGTGAAAGATGGCACTTTCGACTAATGTTTACCTCTCGTACAAACAAATGAAGACGACATGATCAAGTGCTCTCTCTCTCTCTCTCTTTCTCTCTCCTCTATTCGCCATTCCATTACTACCTTGCCACCTTTACCTATGCAATTGTACCTGGTCATGTGGAAACGAACAGTCTACAGGAGGGTGATGAGCACATATCATCATCATCGAACCACCAGACGCCTACATGTTCCCGAGTACCGACCGTAATGATCTGCAACGCGGATCGAACGCGCGAAAGTTCCGGCACGAGCCACAACACCACAACACCACAACATGCAGCAGCAGCAGCTAAACTCGCTTGAGAGAAGGATGAAGAAAAGCTTCGACTGCGGGATGGCATCTTTTTGTGTATTTTTACTCTACCTGTGCATCGTAAAAGGGAAAAACTGACGACAGGCTGTTATTAGTTACCGAGTAAGAGGTTCAGGTTGTAGGAGGTATTTTCTCGAACTTTCTTGTCAGGTCAGGTACTGTTGTTGTTTTGTACCCAAGGTAAGGTAAACACGTGCTAGGTATGTGCGCATGTGCGGGCATGTACAGCATGCGCCGGCCGATAAGTTCCGAAAGCTCGATTTACCTTGTAGTCTATACTCTATAGAACTAGTTCTACGGCTCTGACCGTTCCACGTTCGTTCTATAGAAAATTTAGGATTCAAATTTCTCCCGATTCCCGATTCCCGCGGATGGAAAAAAGGTTATGACATCAGTGCTGTATACCTACCTTACCTACCTTACCTACCTACAGAGGTGCTTGATGGTGATTTTCATTATACCATGTTTAAAAAAGGCGTACTGCTAACGAGATTACGAATAGAGCTACAGACTCGTAGTGCGGAAGTTTGAAAGGTATAGTGTGACCTGCTGCTAGACGGCACAAGTGTCGGTACATGTCATGTACAGCAGGAGGTACGATGTACTTGTCACGATGGTAACAAAGAGATCGTATTGGACCGTCTTTTCGACGCGCTTTCCTATACACGAATACGATTGCCTACATATCATCATCCGTATGTCTTACCAGCAGCAGCATCATCATCATCACCAGCTTTTTCTTCTCCTTTTCTTTTTATTCTTGTTGATCCTCATCATCATTATCTGCATCATCAGCATCAGCATCAGCATCATACGCACAGTCCATACCTCCCTATCCGTGCTGTTCCGTTCTGCTGATGTGTGGAGGATCGCGGCATTATCCTCAGGTACCTACTGCTGCCCTTGCGGAATGAACAGATCGACCGCCTTGGTCGAGTCACTGGAGTGTGATTCATTTCTATCAGGCGACATCGCGTCGGCGCCGTAATGTCCAGGTTGGAAGTGCCTCGGGGCCCGTCCGAGCCAGTACGACTAACGGAGGACGATGGGACGACCATATTGCCGACTTCGCGACTGCCGGGCGTGGACTTTGGAGCCCACCTCCATGGCGACCGTGAGACTGGACAGGCCGTGGAGGAGGTCGAGGCACCGCTCGAAGAAGGACAATCCGACGTTGCAGAAGATGCGAGACATGTCGACGCTGCGAGATACAGGAACAACGTCGTGAAGAGCAGTAGCAACACCGAATCGAGCCAGCGAGCAGATACCGGTACAATTGGCTCAGACTTGAAAAGAGCAAGCACCGCACCAGCACACAGACCGAGAGCTCCGGATCGAAGCGCTACACTCCTGAGGGCTATGCGTAGGCGGCAACAGCCCTATCAATACCAATTCGATCCCATGTCTTCCGACTCCGATTCCAGCTCGAGCGACGAAGAAGCGGAACGATTGGCTGCGAGAAATAAGAAAACGAAGCACGTCCAGAGCAAAGAGGAGGAAGAAGAGCAGAAGCGGCTGAAGAAGGATGAGAAACGAGGGCACTCATTCGGAAAGTTCAATTTGGGTAACGAACACTTCAAGTCCAAGGGCAAAGTCTCGAAAAAGGACGGACGTCTGAACATCTCTGTCAATGAGGCGAGCCGCGGCTACATCGCGAAAGCCCTGGGTCACAGTCTCACGCACCATCTGGATATTCCGAATCGGTCAGGAGGGGGGCACAAACAGCGACGGTATGATGCACAGCATCCAGAGAATGATGCCAAATCCATTGCTTCCACCGTCCCTCCCGAGGCATACAAAGTGCGAATGAACATCGTCATCATTATCATTGGGAGTCGCGGCGACATTCAACCTTTTATGAAGATTGGCAGGATCTTGAAGGAGGAATATGGCCATCGAGTGAGGCTCGCGACACATGCTGTATTTCGCGAGTTTGTGGAGAAGGAGAGCGGGTTGGAGTTCTTCAGCATTGGCGGCAATCCATCCGAGCTGATGGCTTTCATGGTGAAGAATCCTGGTATTATACCCAGTTTTCAGACCATCCGCGAAGGTGAGGTCAAGAGGAGACGCGATGGCATGGCGGAGATGTTTGATGGCATGTATCGTGCTTGTGTCAACGCGACGGACGACGAGAAAGACAAGCTGAATATGAAGCTCTTGGGTAATAAGGCTCCTTTCATCGCAGACGCCATCATCGCCAACCCCCCTTCGATGGCGCACGTACACATTGCTGAACGTCTGGGCATACCACTGCATATCACGTTCACATTTCCCTACACGCCAACGCAGGCGTTCCCTAGTCCGCTCGCCAACGTCAAGCCTGGCAAGTCCAATGTGGACCCGAAATATAGCAATTTCATGAGCTATCCACTGGTGGAAATGATGACATGGCAAGGACTGGGTGATATCATCAACAAGTTTCGAGTGAAGACGATGGGTCTGGAGCCAGTCAGTTCGCTTTGGGCACCAGGAGCTCTCTACCGTATGCATGTACCCTATACCTACATGTGGAGTCCATCGCTGGTGCCGAAGCCGTCGGATTGGGGGCCAGAGATTGACATTTCCGGCTTCGTTTTTCTGGACATGGCCAAGAATTTCAAGCCACCAAAAGACCTCGAGGACTTTCTGAACGCTGGGCCGCCTCCGATATACATCGGATTCGGTTCGATCGTGGTTGATGATCCTAATAAGTTCACCGACATGATCTTCGAGGCGACCAAGATCGCAGGAGTACGTGCTCTGGTCAATAAAGGCTGGGGTGGGATCGGTGCAAGCAACGATAACACTCCCGACAACATCTTCATGCTGGAGAACACGCCACACGACTGGCTCTTTCCACGAGTCAAGGCGGTGGTTCATCATGGTGGTGCTGGTACGACAGCTATCGGACTCAAGTGTGCCAAGCCCACGATGATTGTGCCATTCTTCGGAGACCAACCCTTCTGGGCAGCGAGAGTGGCTGCGGCAAAGGCTGGTGCAACGGAAGTCATCCCATGGAAGAAACTGACTGCGCAGAAGCTAGCGGATGGAATCAAGCAATTGCTGACCGAAGAAGCGCAGCGTAATGTGCAGAAGTTGGCTGAAGGCATCGAACGGGAAGGAAACGGCGCTGCCAATGCAGTGGCATCTTTCCATCATTCACTCCCATTGGCAGGCTCGCGAACCATTCGGTGCTCGATTCTGGAAGATCGAGTGGCGCAATGGAGAATCAAGGGCTCTGCTGTGCGGTTGTCCGCCCTCGCCGCCGAGATCTTGATGGAGAAGGGCAAGATCAAGGCGAGCGACCTTAAATTATTGCACAAGGTCGTCTGGAACGACTTCGATGGTCCTGGTGAACCAGTGACTGGTGTCGCCGGTGCTTTGACGGATTCGTTGGTCGGAATTAGTTCTGGCGTGGGCATGGTTCCGGTCCGGATGGCGGATCACATGCGTAAGCGTGCAGAGCACGAGCGAAGGAAGGCTGCGCGTCAGAAACGTAAAGAGGAACGCAAGCAAGCAAAGTCCGACTCATCGACTACTCCAGCCAATGATACCAAAGAGCAGGACTCCCACCGGCCGGGTGCCACACGAATGGAGACGAACAACACCGTAGCAACAGACTTTTCGGCGGATCCGACTCAGCCTGTGACTCGAGAGCTGGCAGGCGACGTGCACCAAGGCTTGAAGCAATCAGCCTGGGCGTTCATCACGATGCCTAATGACATCCACATGGCTATTGCACAGGGCTTTCACAACGCGCCGCGTCTCTGGGGCGATTCCACGGTCCGTAAACCAATTCGAATCACCGGCATCAAAACCGGTGCCACAGCTGCCCGAAAAGAATTCCTATATGGCATCTATGATGCATGGACTGGCCTGGTCACGCAGCCCGTAGGAGGCTTCAAGGACGGCGACACCATTCCTGCCAAGCTCGGCGGCATGTCCACGGGAGTCTGCAAAGGTTTGGGTGGCTTTGTCATGAAGAATGTCTCTGCGATCGTCTCGCCCCCAGCATATTTAGGCAAAGGCTTTCTCGTATACTGCAAGAAACGGAGCACTGACAACGGTCCTGGCTCGAAGGTGTTCATTCGCAGGGCACATTTAGTGCAGGGAGCGAGAGACTTCCAAGCTTTACGGACACAAAATGACCCTGGCAAAGAGGAGCAGCTCGAGAGAGTCGTTAACCAAGTCCTGGAAGGTTGGAAAGTGTACGAGGACGTATGGCAGACAGCATATGACCAGTATGGTCCAGTGGGAGGCAGTGTCGTGAACAGATACAAGCTCGGCAGACAAAAGCAAAAGTGGAAGAAAGCCGGCGCTCTGGAGAACATCAACACTGCGAATCGAGCTCTGGATCACGCCAAGAGAGGCGATAACCTCGATGAACACTTTGAGAAGCGCAAGAAGGAGATGGAGAGGGCCGAACAACCCAAGGCGGGTGTCATGACTGGTGAAGACGACCCTGCTGTCAATGTGCCTCCTGGCGGAGGACAAGTCCAGACCACGTTTGCAAACGATGAAGCCGAAGAGAAGAAATTCCTGGCCGTGGATGACGAAGGCCATGATCATCGCAAGTCGGAATCTTCGACGTTTGTTGCGACGAGTGACGAGGATGATAAGAGAGGCCGAAGTGGTTACATGTCTGCCACACGTCCGGATGGTGATCACGATGAGATGCTGAAGAAGAAGTTTGCCAGTGGTGGTGGACGTAAGCCTCAGATGGGACGTTTGACGACAGCCTGATGAAACGGGGGTTTTTTGCAGCATATGTGCATGTGGGCCTTTTCTTGTTTCTCTGATGAGCGTGGCGTTGCATGATCATAATCTGAACCATAGAGGTGTTTGGTTGGTTGGCTTTGTTGCTTTGCTTTGCTGTGCTTCTTCTGATGACGATACTGCATGATACCATTAGATTTTTTAAATTGCTGATTGTAGAATATATAAATGTACATACACCAACAACTACTGCAATTGTTCTTTCCGTGCCATTCGATGGGTGGGGGTTGTTGATGCTACCTACGTAGCGCGGAGGTACATGAAGTGAGTCAAAAGATGAGAGTTGGGTGTAATCTACCTAGGTATGATTTGACACGATTCAAACTCCGTCCGGACACCGATTATATATACCTCCCTCTTTCCCTTTCAAACGCAAAAACTAGCACAAAATGTAGGTAGGTATATGATGTAGAGTGGTGAATTTTCTCTCGGTAGAAGGAGAAGAAATGGAACTTTCCGAAGATTCTGCTGACCGAGTACATAGGCATACCTAGGTTCCTCCTTACCGGAGGTAGGTACATGAACTCAATGTGAGGTGTAAAGTGCGCTTTTACACCGTGGCGGACGTGCATATTCATCATGTTTCATTACCTTAGGTAAAAGACATCCAAAGGGGGCTGGTATTCTAAGTTCTTCTGCAACTCTGGCATTTCGACACAGCTATCCAGACGGTATGTTACAAAAGCTGGCTCTACTGCTCCTCTGCTCAGCATCTGCAAACAACAACATATATGTCCCTCTCCCCAAAAAGAGATCGCACCATCATGTGGTACTCTATCTGTAAGCTGGCTTGACAAAATCGGCCATGGTCTTGGGCTCCTCATAGACGTGTTCATCATGAGCACCGTGGCCGTGGTCGTGTCCGTGGCCATCATCCTGTGGGCCGACATATTCCATCTGATAGTTGCTTCCGCACTCGGGGCAGCGCTGAGCAGGGCGTTCGCGGGAAGTCACCAACCAGATGACAACATGAGAGTCTGCCGGGCAACCGGTGCAGCCAATGTACTGCTCATCACCGAACGACTTGACAATAATCGGGTCCTCGAGCGTGCCTTTTTGTTTTGTTATTTTCCCCAAAGTTAGCAAATCCCCAAGCCGGTTTCCTTGCTGCCTCGAATGGTATAGGATGTGGGTTTTGGAATTACCTTTCCGGCTCGCATCCAATGGACGCATATCGAAGATATCCACGCCCTGCATCTTTCCCAAGATTTCCAATCGTTCCAGACCAGTCGACTGTTCGAGATCGGTAGGGATGGTACCAGGCTGGGCTCCCGGTGGAAGAAGATCGTGTTCATCCTTGATTTCTGTATTTCCACCGTCCCATCAGCCCAATTTTCCGCTTCCGACACCTCTCTCTCCCTCCCTCTCCCTCTCTAGTTCTCTACACCATTTTCCTCACCTTCAAACTTCTTCAGCTGACCACTGGGCTGCCCAACATGAGGATCACGTTCGCTTCCTGCAGTCTCTGTCAGCGACATGTGCGCGCGCGCGTTTTGGGCGGTCGGCATTTTTCGGGAAAAAGCCCCATTTGAGAGAGATCCGTACTTTGGCGGGCGGAGAGGGCAAATGAGCGCGTGACGGTGGGACGGATCACAGCGCGCTTGGTGAGCGCTGGGACAGCGCGGCGGAGAAACATGATCGAGGGGCGGCGGAGTGGAGTGGTGGTAGATGGGGTGGTGGTGGTGCTTCTGGTTGGGGCCAAACGTCTTGAGGTGAAGCTCAGTTCCGGGAAGGAGCAACGGCGGATTCTTCCGTTCTGTTGCTTCTTGGCACTTGTCATCAGCGCTACCTCCTACCTCCTATCTCACGCAGGCTGTATGTTTTATTGAGATGGCATTATGAGGTGGGACTCAATAAATATCTACGAACCAAATCACCTTTCAAGACAGCTCGAGGAGGTTCCAGTCTTGCTATAGCACCAAGAATAACACTAAGAAGAGATGTTGCAGCAGTATACTTTTTCTTAATCTCATCGACATCTTCAATGCTAGGTATATAGTTAACTGACCAAATACTTGAAAAAAAGTAACAGTTGACACATCAAGAGGCGCATTCATGAGGGAACCATTGACTAGCATTAATCTTAGCTGTAAATCTATAGTCACGACCGACCCATACCCACCACCCTCGACCTCCTCCTCAGGGCAGCGCCGAATTTCTAACCAAAACGGCAAAAGCGCTTTTTTCTTTTCGATCTGTGTTCAAAGGATCTCATATTCCACACATCATATCGGGGTGGCGGGCGAGCGCTGTTGTTCATCGAAAAGGCCTGCCCTGTCAAAAAAACAATATCCCCATCAGAATACATCAGAAGGTTGTCGTCGTCTTTGCTTGTGGAAAGACGATGAACAACCAACGTGTGACATGCCAAACATGCCGAAAAATTTCCGGGTGCGCCCAGCAATGCTGTGAAATGCTGTACAAGAACGCCCACAAGGAGAAAAAAAAAGAAAAAAAAAAAGTAGAACAGCCAAACGAACAAACAAACAAACACCGCCCATATGAGCTCGATACTGTCACATATGCACAAAACCAGCACTCCAGCTGATTGCAAGCAGCTCCTGTTATGAGTCTTCGGGCGCGTTTTCGTGCTTGATCGGATGATGCAATGTCCCTTGCAGACACATTCTCCCCGTGCCCTCCTCCTCTTGCTTACGTCCGCCTTCCCCGTTCTCGTGCTGTCCCAGCCATCTTCGCCACAGCGCGCCCGAGAAGCCGGAATTGTAGTAGAAGCTGCTTCCCAGCATATTGTGCTCTCCCCAGCCAAAGGGCGAGTCCCACGTGTTCGTCGGATAGTTGAAGACCTGGACCATGTGTTCCAAATCCCAGTCTCGATCGAAATACACGGGATGAGGCACATACACTGCTTTGAGGCCGTGGTGGAGTGCAACAGAAGGGGGCCACATCTCGGGAAACATGGTATGTCTCATTCGCCACGTCTCTTCGTGCATGATTTTGAGAAGTCGTTTGGACAGACGTGAAACAGTGACAATAGCAGATCGTCGCGGTGGCGGTGGCATGTCTCTTCTGTAGCCCGTGACGTCCCAGCTAAAGACCCAATTCGTTTGCGAGGGGTCAAATATGGGGTTGAAAGTCAGCAGGTCAGCGTCCTCACCGATCCCCCAGTCATACTTGTCCATATCGTAGGTGATGAGCGGGGTCACGTTGTCAGGAGGATCGAGCATGCCTCCATTGGGGAAGTCGCGGACCGGTCCCCATACCGGGATAGGACCACTTTGCTCGACGTTGTTCTTCGGCTTGTCCACGTGCTCAATCTCCGCCTCTACAAACTCCGTAAAGTTTTGCCACGATCCATGGTACTGAGGGACGTAGAAACGCATGTTGCGCTCCCATAGACCTTTGCGAGGCTGTTTCTTCGCCCACTCTGCAACCTTCTCGTTGAACTGGTAGTAATGGCCGGAATATCTCATGTCCATCTCCCAGTTCCAAAAGTGGTCGTACTCTGGGTGCTGCTGGCTAAACCATTGCAGCGCAAAGTGAGCGCTTCGGTACACACCATGTATGCTGCTACCCGCCATGTTCGCAAAGTTGTCGGGAAATGGCTCGGGATAGTACATTTCCATCTGCTTCTCTGACCACAGTGTTGCCAACCCCCAAAACTCTTTGGGAACATTCGCCTCCA
The DNA here is from genome assembly GCF_000320565.1 of Sphaerulina musiva SO2202. Lineage (NCBI taxonomy): Eukaryota > Fungi > Ascomycota > Dothideomycetes > Mycosphaerellales > Mycosphaerellaceae > Sphaerulina > Sphaerulina musiva. The sequence goes on along the minus strand of NW_016017385.1, from coordinate 1,950,624 downwards.
GTGTCGCCTGATACACGAGCGGATCGGCCCAGATGGGGATGCCGTTATCTTTGACGTGCACCAAAAAGTGGACGTCATACTCGCCGCCTGACTTGAGGTTCAGCTCCGAGATCATTGCTCTCAGTGCGTACATCTGGTTGGGGCCATATTCGAATCCCGTCCAGGTGCGAAGCACATAGGCCTGTCGTCCACTCTTTCTTGTGAGAGTCGTCGGGTTGACCGCGAAGCGATCTGCGTTCTTCTTGACGCATCTCTCCTGCGCCTTTCCCCAGTCCACATTCGTGTAGTTGACGAAACCCATCTTTTGCCAGACTTTGTCGCTGCCCGCGTGTTCTGCATTCACGCCTGGTCCCAGACCCCCCATGGTCTCGTTGTAGCCCATGCCGTAGGGTCCATACCGTCCGTAACGCTCGAAACACACTCCATCGTCCAAGCCCAGAGTTTCGTAGTCGCCATAGAATGGCTTCGCCATGTGCTGCGGGATGCCGGGGTAGGCGTATACGTCGGGTACCTGTGTCCTCTCCTCCTCGTCTAGGAAGCACGTCTGGATCTGGTGCTCACGGTAAGGGTCGAACTTGACCGGATCCATGGGTGGCTCAGCGGAAAGCCGCTGTCTCCCCAAGTCTTCGGGGCTGACATATGTGTTGGGTGCGCTCTTGTTCCACGAGTTCTCCGGGATCCATTCCGAGTAGGGCACGAGGGTCCGTACGCCATTGTAAAAACCATTGAGGCGTGAATAGTGCATCCACTCAAACGGCACATCCGGGTTTCGTTCCCGGTCCAGCTGCCACTTTCTTCTCTGGTGGTAGCCTCCACCGCCCAACAGCACTATTGCGAACAGGGCAGCGACTGCCAGAAATAGAGTGCGAGTGAAGGAGATTCGCCCGACACCGCATCTCCTCCGCTTCCCATCCCTCCACGGGATTCCGCCCTGCGGCCATTCCCGCGCGACAGCATTGAGACTGTCGGCGGAGAGAGAGGGTATCTGTTGGTATACGAAGCTGTTTTTGGAGAGCAGGCGGAAAGGATTCCACGTTCGTAGCCTCGGTGCCGGTCGCATAGCTTTCGGGTGTGGATATGCGTGGGCGTCCGTCTCCTCGGCATCAGAAGAGCGACTGCTCTCTGAATGCCAGTCCTTCGTTTCCTCCAGGTTGAAAGCGACCGTCGGTGGACCGGATTCGACTTGGGAAGCGGTATTGCTCCTCTGGCGGAGGGACGTCGACGCCACAATGAAGGACGAGGGTGGGTGGTGGTGGTGGTGGGTGGGTGGGTTAGGCAAACAATGGACACCTCCCTCTCCGGTACACCTCTCTGTGAAGATATAACTGGACGTCGTCACACCTCTCTGTTAATTACAGCGCTCTATGGGTCAGGGACAAAAGAGCGGGAGATGTGCGAGGAAAGAGCAGCCGTAGAGATGTGATCGACGACGACGACGACGACAGAGCGGGCGTGTGCCTCTTCCTGTCCAGGTATATGCGGCGTACGCCTCCGAGCGCGGCAGATGCTGGTGAGGGACTTCGGTTAAATGCAACTCCGTTGGTACACAGGCCAGCGGAGTGGGTCTGCTTGGTCCAGGGCGATAGCGACAGTCGTCTTGGCGGCGGCGGCGGCGGAGACGGCGGAAGTGGTAGTAGGAGTAGTAGCAGTAGTAGTAGTAGTAGTAGTGGGAGGAGGAGGAGGAGTGAGTGGTGGCGACGATAGCATACCCTGCCCGTACAGTAAGGTAAGGTCAGGTAGGTAGTGATTATTAGAAGAAGAGCATAGGTAGGTAGACAGCGAATAGTGCGGCGACCAGGAGAAGACATGGAGCAGGTTTGTTTGAGAGGCCAGACTCTAAACAACCCAGACAACCCCTTCCGACACGAATCTCCAAAGCCAGTGCAGAAGCATCTGCGCTCCGCACATGGCCAGGAAGCCGTCGTCAAAAACTGCACTCGAAACCTAGTCGTTTTTCTGCCGCTCGCTTACGCCTAACGTGCTGCGCGTACGGCTGCACGCCGCCCGAAACTCACACACACATATTACCCACCAGCGCTGGAGCAATGGGGCAATGGAGTAATGGAGAAAGGGGAGAGAGAGAGAGAGACAGCCCACAAGGCTCAAGCCCTGTCCTATTGCCCTATTTCGCCGCCCCTGTGCCCACGCCGAGTCGACCACAGCGGCCAAGCCACACCAGCGGCGGAGATGCTTCCACCTCAAGCAGTGGTCTATCCCATGACATGTGCGCTAGAGCATGCCGGGTCCCAGTTATTGTGATGATGATGATTGTGTCTCTCTTGCGCGAGGGTACAGTACATGTATGCACCTCGTGCAGGAGGCAATCGATGGAAGTGAGGTAGAAGTGTGTAAGGTACATTAGATACACATACAGTAGATGCTCTACTGTAAGCACGAACGCGCGTCGTCGTCACACCATCAATCAATAGTAGCTCTGGGTCCTGGGAGGTACCTCCTACCAGGGGAGGTGGACGGTACCGTACCACTAAGCCACCTGTACCTAGGTCGTTCTGAAGAGGTGCTAAATGCCAATTCAACAACACCTAATTCTATCCATGCATGATGCATCCACCCACCAAGCGACTCTCAAACTGCCGAAAATTCAACTTTGGGACGCATTTCCATTGGGTCGTCCCGTCTCCACCCCACGCCTCCGACTGGCCCTCCCACTGACTCTACCCAGTAGTAGCGGTATCCTAACCCCATCCATCCTCCCATCCATTCAATTCATCATTGCCGCACGTGAGCGGTCACGGCGGCCCGCTTCGAGCAGGAGGAGTCGCATCGTGTTTAATTCCTCTCAGCCTTACGATTCGTCAGTGGGCCAAACAAGCAAATCCGCTGATCTGCACTAGCGCAGACTTCTTCCTCAACGACCAGCCTATCGATGTAGGCGACATGTTCGAGGGAGATTGCCATATATGCTCAGGCGATCACGGTCCACGGATACCATCGGTTCTGAGAGTTCTCGTGTTGTGCCTCGAACAAAGTAGAAAAGTGATGAGATGCGCGGGTCGAAAAGCTGTTGCTGCTGCTGCTGCTCGCAGTTTGATCAAAGCTATTGTTCATCGCAAACACTTCGGGCGCACAAATGTGAAACCACCTAGTCGCCCGCGCCCGGGCACGCTGATCACTGCCGGACCGCTGTTGAGAAACCGTCAGTGGGAAGTGGGTCTTCCCAAAAAGGGATGTGTGGGTGCGGCTTTCTTTTGGTCTTGCATCATGTCCGCTGCAGAACAGATGCAATCGCCCCTCCCTCCCTTTTCACCTGTCCTATGGTGTCGCTGGAACGGGACTTATCGTAGTCTATTGGATGTGCATATCGCAAGCTGCACAGGGGCAGACCACTCTTGTCTCAGCGTTGCGATAGTATTTTAGTGGCGTATCAGAAATAGTCAATGTGAAGTCGATTGCACTTCCAGCAGCAGAGTTGAGCAAATCATGAAGCTCCAGGAGTACCAGGTAAACAGGTAGTACAGGTGCATTGGGTGCAAATGTGTGAACTGAATCGTGCCAGGCTCTTGTCATGTTCAGCCCGTCTCATCGTGATGGTGTGAGCCCCTTCTCAGACATTGTCAACAAATAAATTGACATGCGCCCCTCATAAGAACCCGATAGAGGTGGAGGTGGACTTCTTGGTCGTGAACGCACAGCCTGCACCTGTACGAACCTACCAGGTATCTACCTCAACATCTCATCCCGATGTTGTCAATACTGGAAAGACTACGGTAGGTATGCTTTCAGGATCGCCTAAATCGCTTACACGCGTGTCGACCCACGACACGGTCCTCACAATGCTCATCCCGCTGAGATCTGCCAGCACGGAGCGACTAGCAGGCCACGCTACAAGCATTTGTAACTAGACCACGACGAGTCGCCGACATGACTTGTCCATTTGCATTGGCATTGAAAATTTCTGGCGCTGCTCGGGCAGCCAATAGCAGACAGCTGCTTCTCATCATTCATCTGTGGTAAAAGTTCCCACGTCAAGGAGACAGATCGCTCAGCTTATGGTTCCGACGAAATGGAGACTTCGACAGACAAAACAAGTGTGATGACTTGTGCATCACAACTCTCGCATTCCACTCCGATATCACGAGAGCTACGACGACATGGCTTTTTCGTCAAAACAGCACACGTAGGCTACCTCACCACCATAGCGGGACCCGAGGTCCTCAAGATACGCCTTCCACAAGAGACTGTGCAGTGACCCGAAGCCAGTAAGCAGGTTGCGAACATGGAGTCACGAGCGACGATGTTCCGTAGTCAGTCTGTTCGTCAGTCGGTCATTGGCGACTGCGACTGCTTGCGCGATATTGTCCACCTGCTCCAAAGCGCGAACGATTGAACTCGCGTAGTGTCTTCTAGCCAAAATGCTGCTCTTTCTATAGTCCGCGGTGACAAGGGGTGCGCGATGTTTGATCAGGCAAGTAGCCCATGCTGATGTTTCCTCTGTCGTGGTACCTTAGGCTGTTGCCTTTCTTACCTTGCCTCATTGTCATGCGGTATACCGGATGGCACTACCAAGACAACTATCTCATTCCATGGATCCTCGTGGGAAAGATTGCATCCAATACTGCCCAGGCCGATCGGTAGCATCCACAGCAGCGGATGTCAGGACTGCTGCACGCCGCAGAATATCGTGTAGGTAGCTCGTGGGATGCCGTGAGCAGGATTGCCATCGTGGCAGAGAAATGCCGTGGGAAATCAGCTCGTCCACTCAACCAAACGACCAGGTGGAATGGTCTCAAGAGCACCATGATGGGCCGTTGGAAAGGAAACATAGGACGAGTCCAGACAGATCTGCTGATACTTACTGCCATTAGTCGACAACAGAACGGACGACGACGTTGGAGAAGACGAGAACGAAGACGAATTATTTTGGCCACGTGATTGCGCGTCGCGTGTGGGCCTCGGCACTCTAGAAGTATGCTATGTACTAGTGCACTAGCGTTGTATCTCGCAGTAGTATGGTCGTCCAGGAAACAGCTCCCACCACCGATTTCTAGAAGGACCCTCATATTGCTTGTACCACTCTTCCATGTCAGTGTCGAGGCGGCCTCGAGTAGTACTGTAGTTCTACGGCCGGCAGGATCGAAATGCTCCCATTGAACGCAGATTCCCGGGCCCGCCAACAGGTGTAATCTCCAACGGCATCAACAAGAGGTACCTTACATACCAGGTACCTACCTGTACTTCTCCAGGCCCTCCAGACGCGACCTCCAATGTGACCACAACAACAGCTCAATTGGTATTTTGTGCCACTATGGCGACACCCCTGCATACTTCCGCCGCAGAGCATGACAGCATGTCTTTGCAGCAATCGCCCGCGCAGAGATTGGACTCTGCCCGCACACGCAGGTTGCAGTTGCGAAGTGCTGGCTTCCGGGGACCTCCTACTGTGAGACAAGTGACCCCAAAGTCCCTGCCATCCACCTCCACCACCACCTCCAATGCCTCCTCTACGTGGTTGGGACAGCAATCGCCATCATCGGATGCCGAAAACATATCGCCATCGGGAGACAGAGCACGCGACAACAGCTTCACAGCACCCACTCACGAGCAGAACCCAGTATTGCGCGAGATTGATCATGCAGCGGGCGCTCTTGGCACCTTACGAGCAAGACGCGTGAGGCCACGCGCGGCTTCTGGCAAGTTCTTGACTGCAGAGGGCAAGCTCGACTCATCTGGAGAATGTCTGGAATCCCCTCCTGCGCCAACAAAACAGCACTCCAGACCGAATACTGCACGAGCACGAGTGTCGAAGATGTCGAGCAGGCCACGGCGTTCCATTAGTGCAGAAACCCGGAAATATGTCGATCATCTAGAGGAAGAGCTCAGCGCTGCACAAGCACAGTTGCAAGCGGTCAACTCGCCAAGTGTGACTCGCGAGCAGTCTTCGAATATGCGCCATATGAAGGCGGAAGTGTCGCGCCTCCAAGATGAGATTGAGGACTGGGAGACCCAGTTCGCCAGCCGTGTGCGAGATGAGGTCGATAAGTGTTATGTGGTTGAACAGGCCTTGCGAGCGCAGCTACGCGCCCTCGAAGAAGCGGTGGAAGAGTCTCAGTATCGCATCCAAGAATTAGAAAGTCAACTCAGCACCACCACCGAAGCCCTCGATGCTACCGAGACTGCGAACGTCAACATGGAGAAGAGGATCGAGTTCTTCTCCGATCTGCTCGCGGCATCGCCCACGAAGCTCGACTTACATGCACACCCTGCAGGACGCCCACGACACACGAGGCCGCAGTCTCTTTTGCCTCGTGTACCCACTGCAAACTCCTTGGCCAGATCTCCGGAGCGTCATGCAATGACCATGCCGACATCTCCAGTTCAGTTCAGGTTTGGCACGAGCCAGCCCATTTCACCCTTGAATGTGTCATTCTCGCCGGATCTCACGTCTTCGGAGGAAGAGATGACCCAGTCCGAGACGTGTGGTTTCTCTGTAAATGGAATGCATCAGTCCAATGCAAAGAAACCTGTGCGAAGGATGCGGCGTTTTGGCGCTGGTAGCATAGGGCCAAAATCACTGATACTCCCGTCAACAACGCACTGCGAGCCAGCTTCAGCTCCTCCTTTCGGGCGAGGCGAATTCGGCTTTGAGGCGTCTTTTCCCATGTCTCCAGACCAAGCTATGGTGGCCCAGGGCAGTCCGCCAGCACACCGTCGCCGAGCTTCCAGCAAGATCAGCGCCGACGGTTCGCCTGTACCACTCCGTGGCTCTTCGTTTCCAGACTTTCAAGCACTGGCTGACGCGGACGAGATGAGGAACGAAGACAATGTACCGAGTGCCCGTCAGCATGGTGCGAACTTCTCCAGCGAGTACGACGCGCTATTGGATTGCAACCTCGATGAGCAGATATCACCAGCGCGGTCGCAAGTGATGACCAGAAACTTCGACTCCCTTGGCTCGTCGATTGCAGGGCCTATTGGCCGAAACTTGATGGATGAGTTGGAGGCAGCCCAATCATGTTCGGGTGTGAGTGTCCGACCATCGCATGTTTTCGAATATTCTGAAGACGCTGCCACAGTCATACATCCTAGCTCGAGTCCTTCTGCGCTAGAGGCTGGCGACAATCATCTCAGCGGCTCGGGGTCCCCACCGAAAGCGGCAACAGAAGTGCGCTTCCCCTCAAACTCATCTACAGCAATCACCACGATGCCCCGACACATGTTTCCTCCAAAGTTGCAGCCCAGTGCCAGCAGTAAGACTCTTGGTGTACAGTCAACCACATCGATGTCCACACTCGATTCCCTCCGCGACTTCTTTGGTGACATCGCTGCTTCGCCTTTGAATATGGCTAAGTACTTAATTGAGAGAGCACAGGCACGATTGCACATTCCGAGACCACTGCTGTCCATACAATGGTGGCTCGTGGGGATATTACTGGGTCCAATGGCAAAGCGTCGATATTATGCCAGATTGTCTTGCTGCAAGGACGACGACGACGCCGAGCAGCATCTTCTCGAAAATACACCTCTCAGGCTCCGAAGCACTGACGAAGGATTGGAGTATGGCCAGCTATATCAGACACCTCCCCCTTCGTCGTCGACCGGGGCCAACGCGCTTCGCAGCCGCGGTCTGGTCGCTGGCAAGGGCAAGAAGCGAGCATCATCTAAGGGACTAGCTAAGCACTGCCCGCACAATCAGCGCCGCTGGAAGCACTCGCCTCTACTATGGCTGAAGTTTAGCATGACTTTGGCTATTGCAGTGGGCATCGCCTTCAAGGATGGACCTAGTACTTTGCTCAAGGAGGCACTGTGCAACTGCAAACCCACAAGTGCCAATTGGAGGCAGACGAGAAGAGACGCGATAGTGTCGCCGAATGACGACGACTGAGTATTGCTTGGCGATAGAGATCACAGGCAGAAACAGAAACTGAGAACAGGGGCGGCCTTTTTGCACATTGGCCGCTGCCACGATGTATGATATCATGACCGATACCCGACGAAGACTGCAGCCCCCAGGCGCCGTGAAGTGAATGTCGCAGCAGGATGGTACCTGGTTCAATTCCGGGGCTGCATGTTCTGTGTATTTTGTTGCCGTCTTTCCAATTCTTCGAGCACGTTCGTGTCGTGTCAAAGAAGTCCGGGTATTGAGTATGTACTTCCTTAGTAACTACTACTACTTAGGAGCTACATGTACTTCTACTGCATTTTTTATTTGGTCAGTGCCTTCTCCGTCGCGAGCCGATGCTTCTGCTCGCGGTATATGCTTTGTTTCCGTCATTCCGAGTCAGCCAAAGGACATAAGGTACCTCCTACATACCTAGGTAGGTACCTGTAGTAGTTCTGTAGAACCTCAGGCGGAAAAGGTGGCTTGGCATCCCGTGGATGGACGGAGAGTCGGCATAGGAGCTGAACCAATCGACGCGCTTCGTTCGCGACTTCGATGTTTCTGGAGCCTCTGCACTCCACTGTCACCTACCTGTACCTACATACATACAGGTGCATTACCTGGTCTGACAAACACATCACCCACATTCACCAGAATGTCTTTCTTTGGGCCGCCAAGCACGCCAGGACGATCGGTACACACACACCAATCCACGACACCAGCCGGGCAGCCTCCCACATGGCTGGAACACACGGGCAAATCAACTACGCCCGCTGGTGAGCCTCCGCGAAGCTCGCGCTTTGGCAGAAGCTCGTACAACCCGACCAAGAGTCCCAACAGATTTGCGCGAAAGAAGCCTGGCTTTTCAGTGCCGGAAGACGATGATGATGACTTCTCCGACGACGACGATGACGATGCGATGGATGCAGGTGACAGCAAATACGATTTCCGAGAGTCAGCTCAGTCTGGCTTCCACCCACGACCCGCAGCGCCCACTCCGCCTCGAGGGCTCAAACGCGATGCATACGGCACAGTACGCGAGAATAGTGGTATCGCGGAGGTGGCACGAAGCACGATGAGCAACAGTAGACCCGCAGCTTTGGCGGAACCAGACATTGTGATTCTGCAGAGCGAGCACATCGTGTCGGAAATCGATGCGAAAATACAGCGAAGAGTCATCGAAGGAGAGGCCGCGCTGGTGGAGAGCGTGACAGAGTTGACCAAGACGTGGAGGCAACACAGTGATGTGCAGACTAAAGCGGGCGCCATAGGGCCTAAGGCGAAGGACAGCTTCACGCAAGCCAATTACCTGGCTTCTCTACTCTTGCAACTGCATCATCCACACACGAACACTCGCCAGCCGCAGCCCGGTGGTCGTCTGCGGAATGGCTCGGTGCCTCCCCCTTCCCACAACGCAACAGTCCCGCGGGCCCTGCTCGAGTGGCTGGAGACCTACCACCAGCCATTCCCGGACGACTACGACGCGGTCCATCTGAACGAACCCGCGCCTTCTGCGCACGAGTCGTTCTGGGACATTGTCTACGCGAACCTTCTGCGTGGACACATTGGGAGAGTCATCAGATTGTTGGCAGATGCCAAATGGGATTACGCAGATACCGCACTTGACGATGGGGCCGATCACCCAGGTTATCATGGCAGACAGTACGATAACGTTGTGGAGGTGGTACAGGACTGTATTAACGTGCTGGGCGAATGCCCCGGGCATCGTTATAGCAACTGGGATGTGAAGAGCACTGAGTGGGCTGTGTTCCGTGGCCGCGTGAAAGCAGTGTCGGACGAGCTAGAAGCGTTTGCTGAAGGTGACGATCTGGGCGAGTCTTTGAATGGAGAGAATGTTTTCCAACGCAGTCTGGGAGCAAGCATGAACATGTCCACGGCTAGTCGGAGAGCATCGAGTCGAGTCCCGTGGACGATATACGAGAACCTGAGGCTGATTTATGGACTCGTTCTTGGCCAACCGGATCAAATACTGATGACCTCGCAAGAATGGCTAGAGGCTGCTCTCTATCTGACCATCTGGTGGGACGGTTCAGATGAATCAGACCTGAATGCAAGCGCCAACCCAAATCCCATCAAGAGAGGACGAGATAGAACGCGCGAAGTCGATGTAGCACCGCTGGCCGCTTATCGGAGGAGATTGGCCGACGCATACCTCAGAGTGCAGGACCAGACAATTGAGGATGACAAGACTGGTCGCCAGATCCTTGACACCGTGTTTCGACCTGACACAACTGACACAGTGCAAGTTGGTCTGGGCTGTATCATGGAAGACCAGGTCAGTAGCGTCATTGGCATCTTGCGGACCATGAGCATGCCCGTCGCAGTCTCTGTAGTGGAGGTGGCTGCTTTAGGAGGCTGGCTTCCTCTTGCACGCCCCAGCAGCAGAGGTGGAGCGTTAAGTCAAGAAGGGCTTTCTCAGGAAGACCTTCTTGTGCTGTCGTATGGAGCGCCTCAGGAGAATAAAGATGAGGTCAGTCGCGACGAGATTCTGATCGAGTATGCCGACCTGCTGGCCGGCAAAGAAACAGTAAGATATCCTTCTCCACTCATAAATTGTATGACTCTGACAGCAGTTCAGATCAGCGACAAGGATGGCTGGGAAATGGCCGTGGCAGTCCTGAACCGACTCGATCAGACTGCTACCGCAAACACGAAAATTGGCGACTTGTTGGATCGTTTGCCATTGACCAATGATACCACGGTCGATAAAGTACTTGATGTGTGCGATCGGCTTGAACAGCACGAACAACGACGAAGTATAGCAGAGCGCTACGCGGACCATCTGGCCGAGAATACGAAGTCGTATGGGCTTGCATTAATATACTATGCGCGGGCGCAAGCGAAAGAGAAGTTGAAAGACACAGTATCGCTGCTGACATCGCTGTGCCTTCTGCATTCGGTGTCAATGCCCGCGGCGCGCAACATCGACCCCAAGCTCCAATCACTCATAAGTCACGAACGCGTGGCACTCACCGATCTTGGACACGTTGATTTAGAGGCCGCCCAGCTACTGGCCTCACATCTCAGCGGCTATGCTATGCTTCGCAAATTCTACGATCTTCGCGATCAGGACATGCTGGCTAACTCGGCGTCACCTCTCAAGCCTCTCGAGCGCCGCCGTCAAGCTGCCGCATCTTTGTCTGCTGTCATGAAGAGTGCAGCAGATTGTATCCCAGGCGGACTCTTTGATCCAGAAGCAGAAACTGTCATTCCAGCCGAAGGCATACTAGCTTTGTTCGGCGAGTGTCTACCCTTTCTTGGCCAAGACAAACGAATCTTCACGCAACAGCACGTCTTCGGCTTGCTTGCAATTCTAGAGGACTTCATCGCCGCTCCGCCACGAATACGCGAAAACGCCGAATCACTACTTTCCGCGAGCTTGGGCGCCTACCGAGACGAGATCAACACTGGTACGGGACCGTTTGGCCAGAAGGGGCGAGGGAAGCAAAATAGCCAGGAAGACCTGAGCAAGAGCGTTGGCTCCAGCTGGGAATTGATGGCCGAGAGTGTTGCGATAGATGCTCAAAAGGGAGAACGCATTCAACGTGCTTGGGACTGGAGACAAGGGCTTGTTGATGGCGGGATCGGAGGGAGCGAGGAAGAGGTGGTGAGTCTGGTGAGAGAAGCGCTGGTGCGAGAGGTTGCTCGTGGATGGGGAGGACGGATCAACTGGTAGTAGTGGCAGCTCATACATCCTGGTGACAGACCGTTACTTTCCGTAGCGGAGACAGAAGATCAAGTAAAATGCTCGGCAGCCTACCTCCGAGCGGTGTCTTTCAGTCGAAAAAGGATTGGCTGACGAGAAGATAATTTTCCTGAAGTCTGGTACGAATAGAGGAGTTCCGCGGACATGCAGTAGTGCCGCTCATATCTCACCCAATCATTAATGACCTACGTAACATTGTTCATGATCCTCTGAATTTTGTCTCGGCCGTGATTCCTCGCGAGTTTGACGAGGCCAATCGCGATGTTTTTGATGATGTTGGGTGTTCAGAAAAGGTATTCGGCGTGAAGCTGGATTTTCAGGCGCTTTGACCACACCAAGAATTTGGTATAGAAAAACTTGAGCTTCAAACATGAGCTAGCGTGCTTGTAAGCGAGCCAATCAGATCCATCCAACTATCATTGGCCCAAAACACTCTGATTAACTCCGCTCAACTTTCACACTGGACTCTTGACCGCACGCCGAACATGGCATCTCTCGCGCGCCCACTCACCAACCGCGCAGTGCATCTTCGCATCACACCGAGACCGTCCAATCTGGGCGAGTCTCGTGAGATCCTGCGCTTGATCTCTGCATTTGGAGAGGTCGAGTACTTCAAAAATCTGAAATACGATGCCCTGTCTGCGCCCACTACCGCGCTGGTCATCTTCAAGCACGAGGAGGCGGCGATGCAGTGCATGAAGAGGAGCCCGATCCGATTCCGGATGGGCAAAGCAGCTGTTGGCGAAGAAATTGCTGGGCCAGCGCCATCGCCATCGCCATCGCCAGCGCCTACCACAGCGCCGCCCGTACCAGCCTCAGAAGCCTCGGCGGTTCCCGCACAGCATATACCGTCGCGATCAGGCGGTGCTTGGGGCCTTGGAGGACAGACGAGGGCCATGTCTACTACCTCCAGCTATGCGCCCATGGACACTCTTCCCAATCCCCCAGCACGTCCTGTACGGACGCCGTTCCAGGCACCACCATTACCTCTCTTGGAGTCGCGCATCTTTCAGGTCCAGACCAACCCCGCACATGCACACTTTAGAGATCAGATCAATATGGGCTATTACCATGGCAGGTTCGCAATTGATTCCAAAAGTGTGCCGCAGACAGATCTTGCCCAGACTGTGCCGCTTCCAGGGCTGAGTTGTGTGAACTGGAAGGCAAAGGAGAGACCGTGGAGATTGATGAATCAGGAGAAAGAACGGGATCGCACTGGACCGCATAGACGGAAGAGTCTCAGAGAGCTGTACGACACTCATCATGAAACTGCAGGCACTGCCGACTTTCGAAATGAGGCATTGTCTCGTTGAAAGGAGTGAGTCGTACTTGTGCTTTGAGCGGCACGAAACCTATTTCGGCCAGCCCTTCGCAACTTCGCACGTGTACCGATGGATGTGGGTTCATTTGGCAGTTCCGAATCTCTTTCCTGTTATATGGTATATTCTGAACCGCACACCTTCGACGCCGACCCCTCGAAGACCTCTTACATCTTTTCTGTCATATACACTCGCAATAACACGCCTTCGACATCGAATTCTTGAAGACCTCTATGGATACGAAAGCGCAAAGTGGAGTCGGCATTTCCATCCTTCCCGGCAAGAAGGGAAACAAGAAGAAGCCCACGGGAGAGAATCCATGGGCAGCGCAGGCTCTGTATCACTCTCAACGAGAGCAAGCCTGGAAACAGTGCGGCTTAGTGATTCTTCGTGCCTTATTGCGAGGCTGTGCTTGTCCAGACTGTGAGCCTCGTGCTCGACTGTACAGCCATCACGTCGTGACAATTTCCAGCATTGCGGGATTGTCTTATCGGGCACACGATGCCTTTGCGATAGCAGAGTGGGCAGTGTCATCTTTCCACAGCGCAAATCTGCTGCCGACGCAGAAGCTAGCTCTGACTAAATGGTCGGCACTGAGAACGAGCTGCACCATCAAAACTGAACCTCCGACGCACGCTGTCTTGCAAGATGTTGCTGATGTATTTAACGAGCTTTTCTTCTGTGGCCACTTGCCGCGGTCCAAATTACGCTTGGTTCTGACAGGCGCGACTTCAACTTCGTTGGCCACGACGTGGCCATCTCCCACGCAAGACCATCCTGAAACTATCGCCATCAACATCATGAGCCACTGTCTGTGGGCAAGGCCTATCAAAGTACTGCAGGTCCTGCTGCACGAGATGAGTCACTGCTATCTCGGTCGGTATACTTGCTACCCCTGGAGCCTTACCCGCCTTGCATGTGCCACAGGCAGCTGCGGAGCCTCATACCAGACGAACCTAAGAGAAGGAGGGCACGGACGCGCATGGCAATATCTCACCCGGGCCATCGAGGACTGCATGCCGCGGTATCTGAATCTGCCTGGCAACCTGGGACGAGATCTCGGCATTGCGAATAAAATTACTTGTGGGAGTCATCTGCCTTGTGGCAAAGAGGTAGATCGGATATATAAATGCGACTATGGTCACCAAGAGTTCTGGAGTCACGTGAGGCGGTCAAGGGACGACAACTTTGCGGAGCACACCGTTCTATTGGTCGGCAAGAGGATCAAGACACAATGTGGCCGACGTGCTTCAGATTCTGCATATGAACTTGTGAACAATCGGAGGCCATTGGGAGGATCGTTCGAATGACACAGAACGCTAATGATCGGTGAAGCTCAGTCAGCGGCCATCACGGCGGTGGTTGGCCGGCCATGCGCGCATTGCATTGATGGAGGCCATTGTTGGGCACAGCATTCTCGACATCGTCTTCGCACCGGGCAGAGTTATGTCCGCGCACGTCGCGTGAAGAGTTTCCCGCACACTTCGCGATCCGGGACTTGGGAAACGATCGCTATGATATGTCGATTGTCGAGTAGGAAGACGCAACTCACTCAATATGAAGTGTCAAATGCATTTTGGAAAGCAACGGGAGTTTTCATGTTACGAGATTCGATACTGCTGTGTGAACAAAAGGATGATCTCCTTCCATTCGAGATGTCAAGGCTCGTACCCAACATGAAGTAGCCGGCAGGAAGAAGTCTACGTTATAGTGTTCTTGCACGGTTGCACCTTGAGCTGATATTTCCTTTCTCGGGGATAAAGTTTCAGGTGCTATATGATATAGAGGCAGGTTGGTAAATGGTTGTCTCTATTCCCCTATCCCGTGCGCGAGCCTTTTACGGAGAATACTCTGAGCCCATCACTCACACGCACATGCATCGCGTATATTGTCAACTGACAGCTCGCATTGTGCATTACTGCGATGAGATTGAGGGAGTTCGCGTACTGTTATGTCACAGGGGTGCATACCACGGCCGATCGATGACGCCTGGTCTCTTCCATGGACCGTACCATGCCCAGACTGGATACCAACACAGGTACAAAGGGTGGTGTGACTTCGGTAGCACACTTTTCTGATACTAACCACTCATGTCAGGCTCTCTCCTGACCTGAATGCCCGGACAAAGTTTACTTCCGCTCACACGGCGCACAGCGCACGCGACATGACAGAAGCCTCTCATCAGAAGGACAGTCCGCCAGTTCGTCTTGTTTTTATTACTCCTGACTGTCGGGTCTGCACAATTTGAACCACTGTACCGGTATTAGTTTTTTGGCATTTTCCATGCAAATCAACAATATATATAGATATTATAGCCCATGGAATTGGGCAGCTCCCAGCATGCCATGACTGCTGTAGGTGCTGGATCCTGGTGAACCTAAGAACCACTGCGGTCAGGATAGTCCTCGCACAGCATACTGTAGAGAGCTGACCAAAGTATATCATCAACAAACCACACGCTTACATGTATATGGCTGCTCCTGGAACTATGTACCAGCAACTACATGGTATGTAAGGGGCACTTGTATTTGGGACATTGCGCAGGCTCTGCTTGTGAGCTTTTCGCTGGTACTTTGCTGAGACAGACAGCCTGAAAGCATTATTAACCCGCCTGGGTGACGGCTCGCACCAACAACACTGTCCTTTACAGCCGCTCGAAACAAATGCAGCATGGGTCTCATTCACCTTCGTTTGATGCAGCGAGATGATGGGCAAGGCCACGACGATGGCAGCAGAGGCAGCTTCGCCACCACCACTCAAATCGCTATTGGAGTAATAGTGCCTGTCGTTGTGCTTCTTGGAGGGCTCGTCTGCTTCATCTGGAGCACAGAAAAACGGCGACGAAAGGCCAACATTGCAACAGACAGAGCAGCACAGCTTTCCAGAGGGCACCATTTTCTACCGAAAGATTCCATGCGAGGCTCTCGCTTCATCGATTCGCCACATCGAGCCTACTCGCACACGGGCCTGGACCACCACCACCACCACCACCACAAGGACCGACATGAGCGGGGGAATACGAGTTTCGGACATGAGCTGGAAGATTCCTTCAGTCCCGCCTATGGAATCAACAAGCCGTTACCGATGCACCTGCCACCTCGGAAAGACAGTGCTATGACTATGCCTCATGATCACGCAGCGACGTTGCCACAACATGTGCACAACAGTCTTCTGGGAGCACCTACAAGATCACAACGACACTCGGTCGTTGAGCTGCCCGCGAAATCACCCGTCGACGTGCGACGACACTCAGTAATAGACACCGTTTGCTATTCCACAGCACCGCCTGACTCAAGAAGTGGTTGGCGAGCATCACTTCAGTCTGTCTTCCTCCCGAGTGATTTCGCCAGTAAGCGAGATCGCCGAGGAAGCAAAGCCTCTTGGTCCCCATACAAGACTTGCACCTTCGACATGATCGAGCCTCCCTCTCGACGACGGCGCAGCAACAGCGATGTCGACGACGAGCCCGAAGGGAAACGAAGCCATGATTCGGCCAGCAGCACTCCTACCGTAGCAACCTCGGAGCTCGACTTGACAAGACAGCCGTCGCAGAATCTGCTTTCTGCTGCTCGCCCTGGATCTTCGTAGTCCGGCTTGGGCAAGAGAGAAAGAGAGAGAGAGAGATTCAATTTCCACACGCTACAATCAAGTGCCAACCAAGATGTTGTCCCAGGGTGAAAGAGCCTGGAAACCCATTTAGGTATTTGTACATGGCCGCGCGATGCATCACTCGTCGTCAGCTGCGATATAGAGTACAAAGATGATTCTCCAAAACCGGTCGCGAATGTGGGAAGTGTCATGAGATGATGAGAATGAAGGAAGGAGAAGTACAAGCTATTCACTCGTTCACATTGAGCTTTTTCAGCTTCAGAAAAACTTTTGGGAATGAATGCGGCAAATGAAATCTTGCCCAGTGTTGTCATTTCATCTCTCACTATGCGGCGCCAGATAAGATTTTTTTTCTTTTTGTTCACGCTGGCGAAAGGCCGCCATGGCTCGAGAGGGAGGGATGAGGAGGATGAAGATGAAGATGAAGATGAAGATGACATGACAAAGAAGACCAAAAAAAAAGAAGAGAACCGGATCTCATGTATCCGCCAAGTATAGATATCTTTTTTACAAGGCTGTACACTTGTGAGATATTAGTATGATACGCAAAAGTTACAAGAGGGCACGGCCCCATATAGACCAGTTTTCTTCTCTTTTCTTCTTTTCTTCTTTCCATCTCATCCTAGCCCAATCAGTATCTATACCCACCTCTACACTCGAAGAAGTCAGAGACGGAGAGAGAGAGAGAGAGAGAGAGAGAGAGAGAGAGAGAGAGAGAAGTGGAAGTGGGAGGT
>NW_016017385.1:1919289-1931789 GCF_000320565.1 Sphaerulina musiva SO2202 | reverse complement strand
AGCGGCCGGCGTGGTAGTGGCCGTTGCGTTGCCAAACTGCAATGGTGTTTTGGGCGTCCAGGTCTTGTCTCCAGGACCTTGAGCCTTCTCGACTGTGGCAGCAGTAGCTGGCTTGGGGGTCGCAGGCGCGATCGAAAAGGACGGTACACTCTTCGCCGCCTCTTCAGCCTGACGACGCTTCTCTTCTTGCTTTGCCGCGTCTCTCTTCGCCCACTGCTCTTCGGTCTCTTCATCGCTGTCGTAATCAGCATCCTTGCGCTTCTGGCGTTCGATCTCTTCTTGCTTCTTGGCCAACGCGCCGAAAGAGGACAAGAAGCTGCCACCAGGGGCGGCGGTGGATAGGGTGGGCTTGAAACCTCCAGCACTGGGTGTTGCCGCATTGCCTAGAGATGGCTTGAAGCCACCGGATGCCGGCGTGGCCTCTGCATTCGAGGTAGATGCCGAGAAAAGTGACTTAGTAGAGGGTGTAAAGCCGGTCGAGGCTGTAGGCTCTGCAGATTTGGCCATGGCTTGCCTGTCAAGCGTTGATGCGAACAGCTTGGCTGTGTTGCTAGCGTTCTCGGGGAGCTTGGGGTACGAGGCTGGCTCACCGTTAGGCTTGCTACGCTTCTCTGTAGCTGGCTCTCGAGACGGATGGTTGACATCTTCTTCGAAGGATCGCTTCTTCGAAGGTGCGGTAGCAGGTGCGGTGGCAGGTGCTTTACTGGACAATGAGGTACTCGAGCCGGCATTTGGTGTTTGCACAGGCTGAGCAGTACTAGCAAATGCCGAAGCTGTGGTCGCAGATGACGACGAGTCATTGGATGGTGCTGCTGGAGCCGGGATTCCTTTGCACAAGGTCTGGTAGGACGATTTCTGTGCACCAGGCGCAGTGCTAAGCTCACTTTCAGAAGGTGCGGGTCGACCAAGGATCAGTGCCGCTGTCTTCGATGCATAAAGAAATGTCGCACTCCAGTCCGAGTCGGCTTGCTGATTGTGTAGGTGTGCAAGGAGGCCCTCATTCAGTGCCTTCATCATTTTTCTCTGCGAATCGTTCAGGTCTGTCGAGGATGTAGCCACGGGCAAGCTCGCTGCTGTGCTGCTTGCAATCGCCGGAAAGGCTTGCGGCACAGGGGTAGTTACTGAAGGAGCCTTGAATGATACTGCTGGTGCGGCAGGTGCCACGGCTGGGGTTGATGGGGTCGTGGACGCAGTTTGTGCGAAAATGTTCGTTGGCGCTGGCGCTCTGGGGGTTTCGTCGTCTGCTTGCGCTGGGGATGGCTGCGAGAACTGAGATGGCCTAGGAGTAGCGGACATGCCAGATGAGAAAAGTGGTTTGGCAGTAGAAGATGCCACTGGCGTGTTCGTGGATAATGGCGCCTTTGGCGTCTCTGCAGTCTGCGGCTCGTTGATGCGATCAAACAGCGATCGAGGTGGTTGTGCTGCTGGCGTGCTCGAGACTGTCGCAGTGCCGGCGGAAGAGCCAATAGAGGAGGGTGCTGCATCGGGTGCGTTCGTGCTTTTATTCTGTTCACTGGCAGAGTTTGCAAAGAGATTCACCTGAGGCTTCGGAGCTGCGCTGTTGGCGAAGATGTTGGCTGCTGGCTTAGTCATGGTTTGGAAGCCTCCAAAGTCGGCAGGGGGGAATGCATTTGTTGGCTGCTTCTCGCTAGCCTTTTCTGCGGCGGCACTTGACGTTTCGGGTTCGTCGTCTTCACCATTGTAAACTTGCTTGGGGTCGGCGGAGGAAAAGTTGAAATTGCTGGCGCCAGAGGGTTTCTTTGGCAAATGATCGAAAATGCTGCCACCATTATTGGTAGGCTCATTCGGTGCGATCTTGGAGCCGAAGAGTCCGCTGACTGGTGCGCTGGCACTCGTCGACCCGAACAGCCCTTGGGAAGGCGCGGCAGATTGTGCTGGCGGTGGCTGACCAAACATGCTTGAGCTGGCCTTGGTTGTCTGCACTTGCGGCTGCGAAGGCGCGGCAGATTGTGCTGGCGGTGGCTGACCAAACATGCTTGAGCTGGCCTTGGGTGTCTGCACTTGCGGCTGCGAAGGCGCGGCAGAGTGTGCTGGCGGTGGCTGACCAAACATGCTTGAGCTGGCCTTGGGTGTCTGCACTTGCGGCTGCGAAGGCGCGGCAGATTGTGCTGGCGGTGGCTGACCAAACATGCTTGAGCTGGCCTTGGGTGTCTGCACTTGCGGCTGCGAAGCTGGAAACAGTGACTTGCTGCTATTCTCGGCTTGCATCTGAGCAGAGCCATCATTGGGACGGGCAAAAGGCTTGAATCCGCTTTCGTTCTCAGGTGCTTTGGACTGTGCTTTGGACTGTCCGAAGCCTGAGAATACGCTACTGCCTTTGTTTCCAGTCTCTTGTGGCTTTGGCCCAAACAGACTCTTGGGGGCTTGTTCTGGCGCCTTTGTCGCGAATGTATTGCCAAACCCTGGTGTAGAGGCTCTACTGGAGTCTTGGGCCTGTTGCCCAAAGATCGAACCATTCGATTTATTCTCTTGCGTCTTTTGACCAAAGCCAGGGAAGCCATTGCCGCCCATCCCGGTGTCCATGCCGGTCTGGTTGACTGGTTGTGACGAGTTGCCGAAGCCGGCGAAGCTGGCGCTAAGGGTGGTCATGCCGTTCTGTTGTGAAGGCTGGCTCTGAGTCTGTCCGAAGGAAAAACTAGGCGTCTTGCTCTGCTGTGAGGGTTGGTTGAACAGGGAGTTCGGGGCGCCGAAACCATTCTGCTGTGGCTGGTTTGCTGTAGTCATGAAGCCGCCAAAGGCAGGCGCGGACGACTGCGAAAAGATGGGGTTCATGCCGCTCTGCTGAGGCGCTGGCGCGGACTGGCCGAACGTGAAGCTGCTGCCGCTCGCCTGTTGCGGCTGTTGTGCGGTGAAGTTGAAGCCTTGCGCAAATGGGTTTGCGGCGAAGCCGCTCTGCGGCTGCACAGCGGGGCTATCACTTCGGCCGCGATCCGTGCGTGCCTTAGGCTTTAAAAGCCTATTGTCAACATTAGTTTCGGTTGTGTCCATCCGGTCCTGGTCGTCTATGTCCATGTAGTCGTCCATCTCGACGATGTTGTCGACGACCTGATTGCCCCTGGCAGCCTCCCCAGCAGCCTCCTGGTTGTCGATGCCCATGTCGTGGTCGGCATTGGCGGCCTGGTTGCCATTTCTGGCTGGAGCGACTGGAGCAACTGGAGCGAAAAGAGCTCGTGCGGCTGCGGCGCGTCGTGCGGCGGCGCCGCGTGATGAGGCGGCGGCGCGTGCTGAGGCCATGGCGGTTGGGGTGGCGAGGGCGAGTGATGCGGCGGCACCGCGTGATGCGGCGGCGGCGAATGGTGCGGCGGCGGCGAGTGGTGCGGCGGCGGCGGGTGGTGCGGCGGCGGCGGGTGGTGCGGCGGCGGCGGGTGGTGTGGCGACGGCGGGTGGTGCGGCGGCGACAAGTGGTGCGGCGCCGGGTGCTGGCGTGAAAGCCATGGCGAGCGCCCTGTTGGCATTTGCTGGTGGTGGCACCGGTGCCATGGTGGGTGGGTGGGTGGGTGGTGGCGTCAGTGGTGGTGTCGGTGGTGTTGTCGGTGGTGGTGTGGTGGTCTTGCTGGTGGTGGTGATAGCGGTGGTGGTGTCGGTGTGGAGAGTTACGAATTGATATCGTGGAGAGAGAAGAAAGTGTTTATATCCTCCCATCATCACAATAGCATGCGAGAATTGCTATTGTCATGATTGACAGATCCACTCCCAGCCCCCTCCGCCATTGTCGTAGGCCATGACTCCAAAGATCCCCGAAAGGTACCCAAGCCGTACAATAGATGACCACAGTTGCCAACAATAAGAAGCATGAAGCCGGAGAACAACAATAGGGTCTTGCCATTTTCGTTCATTGTGGTATGCCGAATCGCCAGTGGATTGCCATAAACCAAGCTCATTCAGATGCAATAAAGTGACCAATGCTATTATGGCTGAACATGACATGAATGGGTAGCATTGCTGCCAGGCTTGTCCATTTTCGTGTGCCGGGTCACCAAAAGCTCGAAAAGCACCAAGCCATTCCGGGTACATCCAGGCCGCCGAAAATCCGGAATATGCAACCAGGCCGCCGACAATAGGGACAATCACAGTGTAGAACAATAGGGAGTGTGTGTGTACTTACTTTCTTCTCGCCAACTGTGCCGCAGTGGCCTGAACAGGCTTGTCATTGCCATCCATGTCTACTGGAGGTGCTCCTCCGTATCGTTCGTCGCCGCCCCAATCGCCGGCGTTTCGCTTGTTCATATTATGCGCGCGTCCGCAGCGCGACTCCGCGAGGATGCGTCCTGCGTAATGCAGGCTGATGAAGTGGTGGTGGATTCGATGCGGTTATGCGCGAATGTTCGAAGAAGGCGTCGCCGAGTCGTGTTCGCAGTGATGTTGCAGCAGGAAGACGCGCTCGCGGTGTGGTTGTTGTGTCAAGGAGAGTCTGCCATGCGCGAAGTTGGCTCTTTACGCGCTTCGTGGACGTGTCGTGTGGGGAGGGAATTTCTCGAGCCGTTGCATTCACTGGCATCAGAGAAGGTGAAGTTGGGAGAAGTCGCCGAAGGTAAAACTAATAAACGAAGCGGGCGCTCCCGCCGAACCTCTCTCCCGATGGACCCGATCTGTTCGCGACGGCTAAGAACAACCACACGCGCGGTTCTCCTGAGAAGGAATACTTTTCACGTTCCTCTGTCTCCGACGAGTATTTAGATGCTGATAACGCGACGTGACGGGCAGCTTGAGCTTTGGCTGTCGCATGAAGGTCGCGTGCGATCGGCACTTGACGTGTCCGCTTGTGAAACACAACAATGAGCGCCCACGGCCGGCATGCAAAGTGAAGTTGAGCAAGATCTAGCAATATTGCGGTAAGGTGAGAACAGGACGATAGCTGGGTTACCCAGAGCTCACAAGTTACCTGGTATCATCAAGAGCGCAATAGGCACACGGGAATATGAATTCAGCCAGATTCAGCCACATTGACTGCCATTCTGGCATCAACTTTTCCTCCCTAGACTACCCAATGCACATCGTGTGGTGTCCTGAAGAAACTTCTCTGCCCGCTATATCATACCCATGTCCAAAATGCAGTCCAGTCCTTCCGTCTAGAGCTTAGCCTTCGTCTGAGCCTTCTTGAGGATAGGCTCCATCTTTGTAGCCTTCATCACAGCTCCCTTAACCTTGAGTTTACCACTCATGAACAGCTTCTGTGCGTTGGCCTTGCCAGATACAAGCTTGGCAAAGTTCTCATCGGAGAGGTTCAGGGTGACTATAGTATCAGGTCAATGCTCTGCTCCGCTCCCATCTTTGACGAGGTCCGGGTATTCATGTATACTGACCATCAGCTTTCTTGCCGCTCGGCGCCAGACCTTCGCCGACATTCCCAGTCTCCTTCAAATCCAGGTGCCATGCCTTCTCATGTCCCTGAGCGTTCTTCAAGTTGAATGCGAAAATGGCGTTTCCCTGCTTGACAGCGTCCTTCTTGTCTTTCTCGCTGGAGAGAGCGGCGGCAATCGTGTCAAATGCCTCGGAGGAGGGAAATGCATCTGCGCGCATCGTCAGAAAAGCTGTATCATCGGCCTTGCCTGCTCTCCCGCAAGAACTGTATGCTGCTCACCGTCTTTGAGACCCATCTTGTTTGTACGGCTAGATATGTGGTGGTGATGAAATAGAGCTGAAAGCGAGACGTTTGTCGTGACAATGAACTTCGTTAATGGAACGGATACCCAGACCGTGCAGACGATGAGGCGCTGATGCTTATATTTGACCTCGAGGCGGTTCAGTTCAGCCCAGGAGTGCTCCCGCGAATGACTTCGTTACGTCTATCTCAGAGATACCGCGGCACGATCGCAAACCTTGTCAAGCCCCGGATCTGCATGTGAGAGCGGGCGGTTCACGTCAGTCATGATCAGTGGGCCACGCGATCTCTGTCTTTCACCTCCTTGCGCTCGGGCTGTGTTTCTTTCACTTCCAGCTGGCCTCCTGCGAGAGCGTGGCGATGATCTCGAATTCCCATGGTTAGGTACGTATACGCAAGAAATTTTCGCAGCATTTGAGTCAGCAACAGCGTGTGTTCAGTGCAGCAGAGCTCCGCAATCGGCGCAAGGCCTTCATAATTAAAACCACGCCTGCATCTCTATTCACTGCACAGGCCTATAGATCTACGTAGGTGTCGGTGGAAACTCAAGAGGAAACACGAATATTCTTATATTACCAGAAGTACGGAAGGACGGGAGCTTCAGCACTGCTGCACTCAGCATCACATTGAATCACGAAGCAATGGCCGCAGCAGACATGACCTACAGCACCGAAAAGCCGACAGGCATTTCAGGCGCCACTCGATTACGAGAAATGCTATCCGATCCCACAAAGACTGTTGTCGCACCTGGAGTTTACGATGGCATTACTGCCCGCCTAGCTCTCTCCGCAGGTTTTGATTGTCTCTACATGACTGGAGCAGGAACATCCATGTCTCGCCTCGGAATGGCAGACTTGGGGCTGGCAACCTTCAATGACATGCACCAAAACGCTGCCATGATCGCCTCCATAGATCCCGCAGTTCCTGTCATCGCCGACGCAGACACAGGGTATGGAGGTCCGATCAATATCGCAAGAACTGTCCAGAGCTATGCGAGGGCTGGCGTTGCTGGCCTTCATATAGAAGACCAGGTCCAAGAAAAGCGATGTGGGCATTTGAGTGGAAAGCTGTTAGTGGATCGTAATGTATACTACAATCGATTGAGAGCAGCGTGCAAGGCGAGAGATGACAGTCGAGATGATATTCTCATCATTGCTAGGACTGATGCCAGAGCTGGTAAAGATACCAAGGGAAATGGGGGCTTCGAAGAGGCCATTGCGCGTTTGACTGAGGCGGCGAGTATTGGTGTGGATGCACTCTTTTTTGAGGCAATTCAGGATGTGGAAGAAGCGCAGCAGGTTATCAAACTCCTGCCCAAGATTCCGGTTCTCCTCAATATGGTACAAGGAGGCAAGACACCGCAGATCAGCACCGACGAGGCGAACAGGCTAGGGTTCAGGATTGTGATCTGGCCATGTTTGGGCATGGAAGCTGTGATACCTGCCTTCAAAAAGTCATTGCAGTCATTGAAAGAGACTGGTCAGGCGCCTGCCAAGGAGAATATGGGACCAAGCGCGTTATTCGAGGTATGCGGGCTGCGTGATCTGATGGCCTTTGATGAGAGTGTTGGTGGCAACGCGTATGCTCGATGAGGTGATGGCGGCGGCGTTTTAAGACTGACATTATAACTATTGTTACAGCGAGCTATCGTCTTCATGCCTCCTGATCATAGTGCACAACCTGAACTGCAGTATCAACCCTTCGTCCGCGTCTCATGACAGTAGACGTCAATGATCTTCGCATGAGGACGCTCATTGCTCCCCAATTCTGATGAAGCAATTGTTGTCGGCACCAGCGCTTTCATGCAACACGGGCATGCACTTCAGAATACCTGGCAAGGGTCGAAGGAGGGTAGCCAGGAAGATAGTTGCCACAGTCCTTAATATGGAAGCTGTTCGACTCTGTCTGAGAGCAGTATGCCGCCAAGGTGCGGAAAAATGATGGTACACGCGAATGCTCCACTCGTGCCCAAACCCAAGTACTCCTCTAATGCAGTCGCCGATTAAGCGATGATGATGCAGATTCCTTCGCCTGCAAGTCGACAATTCGCGCCACGCTAATGCTGCGATATGGGCAGCAGACAGTAATAGTACCACGCATTGTTGAGCGTTCAACTCCTGGCTTTGCCCTTTTTCGATTTCGAGGGCGCCGTTGAAGTGATTTTAGACGTCTGCATGAGCTCGCCGATATATCTGGGTTCAGGTGGTGAGCATATATTGTGAACATGGGCTGGGCGTGGTACACTCACGATTGCAGAAACTTGTTCCCGCCCTCGAGCTTCTCGTGCTCGCTCTTCACCGTCTCCACTCGATCCACGATGGCCTGCAAGCTCATCTGGAGTAGTTTGGCCTGCTCAATGAGGTCTTTGCGGGCCTCCTCGCTAAGTTTATCGACCTCTTCGCTATTCCTTCGCGGCGACATCGTTCGCACATCGTTCTCGTCGAAGTCGGGCTCCACGACGACTGTAGTGGCCGACTCACGCGACACAATCATCGTACCGCTACTCTTCCTACTGCCAATCTTTGGCCGGCCAATCCGTGCAGTTGTGGCGTCGTCTTCGCTCACCGCAGCACTCGACTCTGGTGAGGAGGAGATGGGTGAGGGCATGTCGTGTGCATGTAGTGTCGGCTCCCCGATTGAGGGCACGGTATAGGCGTCTGAGGTCATGGTCCGAGTCTGGAGGTTGCTGACCAGCGCTGGATGTGCAGGCTCAAGAGTACAGCGGCATGTGGTTTGATCGACTACCCAAATGGCGAGTATCGGTCAGAGGGTGCGCGTCGGGGGAGTGCGGTGAGCAGACAATCGGACGGCGGCACGAAATGCAGCGCGGAGGCAGGGTCCCAAGACGGCTACCGTAGTACCGTGCCGTACCCTCGTTCAGAGCAGTTTAGCGCAACGCAACGTGCAGAGGGTCGCGATGATGGGGGGGGGGGAGGGCGAGGGGAGGGGATATGTGCAGTGATGGGGGAGGCGATGGAATGGGATGATGAGTGGGAGATGGTGGGTGGCAGGTGGGAGGTGGGTTGTAGATGGACGATGGATGTGCCGCTAAGACGTTGCACCGAATCCAACGAATCCAACGCGCTTGAGGTGAGGTGATGCCAGGGAGACAGGCAGAGGGAGAGAATGAGAGTGGAGGAGGGAGGGACAGCGGGCAGGGCAAGGCAGGGCAGGGCAAGGTCCGTCGTTGCATCAGGTAGACCGTAGAACTGCTAGGGGTCTCAGGCTTGCAGCGCAGCAATGACATCGTCTGCAGGCATTCATGCGTTTGTGGCGCATACAAGCTTCTGCCTTGGCCGCTTTCGGGTGGGTCGGGAGAAGAGCACGACACGAAATTCACGAAAACACCCACAGCACCCCCCTCGGACGACCTGCCGCCGAAATAACGTCGGTGTCGTCCACACACACCGCAATCTCAGCATCACCCTGCCGGCACCTCTCACTCACCTCACCTCATCCACCCACCCACCTACCACCCACCACCCACCACCCACTTACCTCCCTCCCTACCCACCCGGTCTGGTTGCGTGATGCCCGCCTGCCGCTCACAGCACACACCAGACGTGGAGGACCGGGCGGCTGTGATATTACATCATCAACCCTCTCATCCGTCTGCCAGGGCGACCGACAGAGGGCATGATTCTTGGTGCGAGTCACGAGGGCGGTAGCTAAAACAGCGCAGACAAGTCCTCCAGGGCTCCAGGCGTCCGCTGCGCCGACGTCACTGTCCAGGATGAGTGTAGGGAAACGGGCGAGGATCATCATCAGGACTCATGGCATTCGCAGGGGCCCATGGCTTCGACGATTTGGGCTGACGCTGTCGTAGCGACTGCCGACGCTGCCCGTTGCCCGCTGCCCGCTGCTCCTGCGACCGCCAGCGACACCGCGCTGCGAAGTCCGTTGCGTCCACGCAGTGGAAAGAACGACAGTGATTGACCCGCCAGCACTTCAGCTCGAAGAAATGAAAAGTGTGGCACCAGAATCGATACCCACGCGCCGCCAGCGATAACACTGTGAGCCAAGGCGAGGATGGAACAGTGCCCTGCATTTGCAGGGGTCTGGAGACTGCACAGTGCTGGCTGCAGCGGTACGTCCGGGGTGTACGATCGTCGCATAATTCTTTCCGAAGGCAATCAGAAGCCGCGGGACGGCGCAAGTCAAGCCATCGAAAAAACGCCTCTGGGCTGCCACATGTCTGGCAGATGGCAGATCTGAAACCCTCCCCGGATGTCACATACACCACAGCTCTTTATTGAACAGCGGTAATTTTTTTTTTCTTCACAGCGACTCCTTGCAATATGACTACCATCGATGACACGAACAGAATGTAGCCCTCCGCGACTCGCCCACGTGATTCAAGAGATCAACAGAGGCGTGTCCGGAGTCCCTAGACCGTCGGAGAATGAGACAGGCATTGGCCCCGTTGGACTCGGCATTCAGCAACGTCGAAAGATGCGCTAAGCAGTTGTCATTCGGCTCACGCATCATGATGACCACTTGACCAGATCAACGACCGCATGGGTACTTGATGAAGCCAGCAACGAGATCAGCATCATCAGCCAACGAATGCTGGAAACAGAGCCAAGAATATTTCTGCGTCCATTCCAAGGGCAAGGCGGCGATATGGCGCGCTTTCCAGCTTTGTATGGCATGTATAAGAACTTGGCGCTGGTGTGTTCTGCACTTGGAGCATCGTATAATCGTATTCATTTGGTCGTTTTGTTGAGGGGTAAGACTATTTTGGGGCCTATCACGCAACTTTGCGAGTACAGGTCAGGTATGTACCTAGCGACAAAGAATCAGCTCCTGCTGAGAGAGGTTGGTATGACACTTATGCAGCCGGTTTCACTGCTGTCCACAAGAGGTAAAGTGAAGTGAAGATCATTCATCATGGTATAGTCATTTGACAAATATCAACTTCCAGAGCAAGTCCCGCATGATCAAAGCTACCTACCTACCTTCTAGCTACTAGGCTACATTAAGCCAGCGCACCCATGGGATCCCACAAGGGCAACACCTTTGCTTCCTGCTTCAACACATCTCTCACACTCTTGGCCAACACACTCGGATCAACCACGGCCTGGTACACAAACTGATCGAGCCACTTATCAGACATGACAAAGTATCCATTTGTCCCTGCAGTCTCCGACCAGCTATTCTCCACACGCCACCGAATAGGCTTGTTGTCTTCGTCCAAGTGCACAGCGGTCAACACCATGGCGTGAGTCATTGCACTTTCACCTGTGAGGAGCCGTTCAGCTTTGGTCAGACCCAGCTTGATATTGAATCCGAGCTCGTAGTCGACGAGATCTGTATCCATGATGCCCGCACGCGAATCCGATTGCTTGCCGACGTCGGAACCGAAGAAGATGGGAAGTCCTTTCTGTAACATTGCCACGCACGCGTGCTTCAATACGCCGATTTCGACGTTGACGTAGGTGATGGGACGGCCGTCCCAGACGTTGCCGAGATGGTCGACGGTGAGCAGACGGTTGTACTCGTTTCGGGGATCATGGACGAGGGATATGAAGCGTTTCACGTGAGTGGTATTGGCAAATTCGGTAGGTGTGAGAGAGATGGACTTGAAGGTGTTGTTTGCGTCGTAGAATTCCCACGTGAACTTTTGATCCACGGCAGGAGGTGGTCCGAGGCAGAGAGTGAGGATGCGAACGACGTCTTGCATCATTTTCTCCTTGGCTTCGGCAATCTTCGTCGTTGATGCAGACGCGGAAACGAGAGCTCGCAGACGCAGGCCATCCTCTCGAAGTTTGGTAGTCAGTGTCCGGTCCATGACTGCACTGTTTTGCGCGTTCCAAGAGTCCGGGTACATTGTCTGTGGCACGATACCATACTTGTCGACCAAATTGACAATCATATCCTAGAGACGCAAGCATCATCATCAATCAGCAGGTAATAATCATGTAAATTTTTTGGATGAATCGCGAGGAAAAGAAAAAGAAAAAGAAAAAGAAAAGGAAAAAAAAAGAAAAGAAAAGAAAAGAAAAATCCGATAATGAAACGCCAAAGGTGCATAATACATACCCATTGTCCCCCATCCCCCACAGGACTCGCATTCAACGCACTCACCAACCTCCCATCCACATCCTCACCGTCAACAGTATCCAAAATAGACTCCAAAAAATAATTCGCCTTTTCCACTTTATCCCAAAAAAACAAATATGCCTGCGACAGTTCAAATCGCGGAATATTATATTTCTGCTGAATGGCCACACGAAAGACATTTGTGGCAGCAAAAATCCAACAACGTCCACTACTGCGCTGATTCGTCACGGGGGATCCCTCAAAAGGGATTTTGACGTTGAAATATTGCGTATCGCGGATCAGAGTTGCTGGTTTTTCGAGAATGGTTGCCGGGTTGTGCGAGGAGAGGGCGGAGAGGCCGAGGCGGTTTTTGGGGTCTTGGAGAATGTGGAGGACGTAGGCTTGTGTGTTGGAGGTGTCGATGTGGGAGATG
Organism: Sphaerulina musiva SO2202; assembly: GCF_000320565.1. Lineage (NCBI taxonomy): Eukaryota > Fungi > Ascomycota > Dothideomycetes > Mycosphaerellales > Mycosphaerellaceae > Sphaerulina > Sphaerulina musiva. The sequence continues at coordinate 1,919,691 of NW_016017385.1, read as the reverse complement.
TTGGAGGAGGGGGAGGGAAAGATGTGTCTTGTTGTTACTGTTGTTGTTGCGGAAGGCTTCTTGCTGCTGCTGCTGCTGTCTGCTTGATCATCATCATCATCATCATCCTCATTGATTCGGAAAGCGTCGAATTTCTCGTCCAAGCTCATGGAAGGATGAGAAGAAGGAGGAGCTTCGCGGGGCACGTTGCGGCGTGGATCTCGTTTGGAAATGGAGCGGGCTGGCACGACGGGTGTGGACGCTGCAGTGCCCATGGTTGAAAGTTCTGCGTCTAGCGTGTGATGGTGATGATGATGATAAATCGTGGTATGATACCTATGATATGACACGAGATGGCGAGAAGAAGAAGAGAGAGGCGAAAGAGAGAGAGAGAGAGAGAGAGAGAGAGAGAGAAGAAGAGAC
>NW_016017385.1:1799706-1919052 GCF_000320565.1 Sphaerulina musiva SO2202 | reverse complement strand
GTAGTAGTAGTAGTAGTAGTAGTAGTAGTAGTAGTAGTAGTAGTAGTAGTAGAGAGAGAGAGAGAGAGAGAGAGAGAGAGAGAGAGAGAGAGAGAGAGAGAGAGAGAGAGAGAGAGAGAGAGGAAAGAGATACACCTACAGGTACTCTTTGACCAGCTGATCAGGCAGACAGTCAGGCAGTCAGCAGTACAGATAGTCATGCCATACCTTACCTTACCTTACCTTACCTGTACCTACCTTACCCACATACCTACCTGACTATCATGCCATTACGAGGTACTACCTACCTACTATCAGTATCAAGGTTACAGTGTGGTGGTGTATACATCTTAGATACTTTATCTCTCCAACATGTACGGGTAAGGTACCTAGTCAGAAGCTATGGCCACCTCACCGATAAGACCGATTATACCTTATGTAAGACTAATGTGTCTAGACTAATGTAGTTTAGACCAGCCGAACCTGCGGGCCGGGCACGCGCGCGCGGGGGGGATGGGGTGGGGGTGGGGTGTTCACTGTTCATGTGAAAATACCTATACCTTCTAATAAACACACATATCATATCAAATCATCACAACTACATATATTAACTCCATGTACATAAAAAAACACTACAGATTCAAAACCCAGAAAAATCATCCTCCTCGCCCAAAACAAAACAACACCATAACCTCTCCTTGTCCTCCCCACCACCACCACCACTCATCGGCACCACCCTCAAAGCCTGCCTCACCCTCCCCCCTTTCTCCCAAAACCCTTCAATTCGAAACCCCTCCACCTCACCCGCCCTCTTCGCCACAGCACTAACAATTCCCCTCTGAAAGCCCCTCGCAGCCGCACTCTCTCCAACCTTCTCACCCGCCTGACTGCCTCGAGGATCCGTATACCAATCTTCGTACAAGCGACGAGAACAATAGGGGATTTTGATCGTGTGCGGCGTCACACCATCCGCGTGCCAACTCGTGGGTTGTAGAATCAGAATGTCGTGATACTGGTCTGCGAGGTGGGTGAGATGGCGTAAAAAGGTCAAGGTGGATAGGGATGCGGTGGTGGCATCGAGGTGAGAGAAGACGTTGACGGCTGTGTCGATCATGGTGTGGATGTGGTCGCGGTGTTGGAGGTCGTCTGCTATGGCGATCCAGTAGTCAATGTTGTTGCTGCTGCTGCTGATGCTGCTACTACTATTACGATTAACATCCAGACTGTTCGGCGTGGATCGGAGAATGCTCGCGCGAGAAGGTGAGGTCGGGGATTCGCAGACTGCAATATCGGAGATGGCGAGGCAGGTGCCTTCCGCTAATTCTGCAATGGCGGCGTGGGCAATGTGTGCGGTGACGTCGATTTCGGCGGAGAGCAGAGATGATCGGTTGCCGGACTTGCGGTCGACGATTTGGTTGACGCATTGGAGGAATACGCGGACGTTCGTGTGCTGGGTGGTGGAAGCGGGTTGGAGGCGAAGCGAGCATTCGACTTCACTTCCACCGGGTGCCATGAGGAACGTTCGTGTGCCCACGACTGTTGTGGTATTGTGGGAAATGGATACGCATTTCGCAGGTGTGCCGTAAATCTTGGGGTCACAGATGACTACGCTTTCGGAGTGGCGAGTAGCTGGTGTCGCCAGCTTGACACGGCTTGTGTTCTCCGGAGCAGAGCCAGACCGACTCTCCTTGTTAACCGGAGGGCCATGCTCGTTCTGTTGCGAGTAGAGCGTCGATGCAGACGTGAGTGTGGGAGCAGAGACGGTACTGGAAGAGGATGCTTTACTACCATCATCATCGGGCACCTCGTCGGGGTCGAACCAGTCTTGTTGGAGGTGTCTTCGGACCAACTTCGATCGAGCAAGCGCAATCACGAGCTGATCAAGCTGCTCGGGTGTGATGCGTATAGTTGGCTTGGTTTGATCTGGTATCTGCCTGCGCTCATCCGCGTGTACATCAGCAGAACTTTCAGCGGGAGGCTCCGCCGCGACAGGTCCCACGTAGATTGCGCTCGGAGGGCGAGTCAGAGACGCTGAAGTCGTGGCACGAGGCGTAGGCAAGTCGTCGTCGTCGTCATCATCATCATCTTCCGCATAGTCTCTTGGTAGTGTTGGGCTATTCAATGGGCTTGACAAACAGGTCCTTGACGAGTGCACATCGGTCGGCGTAAAATATATCTCTTTCGCACCCGAACTAGATCTCTTCCTGCGAGGTCGATCTGAGGACGAAGCACTGGACGTGTTGCTGAGATTTCGTTTGTGGCTATCAGTATCAATATGTAGCTCAGTGGTCAAAATGCTCTTCGTTTCTGGCACCTGTGGAAGGACTCGAGTCGAGTATTCCAGCACACCAACTTTATGACGAACGGTGTCTGATCGTATGATTCCGGAGGCCAGAGCAGCAGCAACTCTATCGTCCGTCTTGCCCGCAGCGATAGGAGAATAGACCACTGGCTGAAGCAATTCTGGGCTCGAAGGCTCAGTCACGCTGCCCTGAGAGAGCTGCTGTTCAGGGCTAACCTGTGAGGCATGTTGAGACTGAGTGAAGGTGTCAGTAGTGTCGACAGGGTCTTCCGGTGACGAGTTGTCCTTCTCACTGCCCCCAATCGCGCTCGGTACGAAACGCACGCTTTTCCGGACTGCCGAAGACCGCTTGAGTTGGGGGGTTCCCTTGCTCTGATGGGAACCCAGGATCTGCGACTCATATTGCTGTGTTCTGATGTCAAGGTACTGTGGTCTAGACGAGGATGGCGTGCCATCAAGGAGCTGGCTGGCAGTAGCCACCGCAAAGTCCTTGGTGCTGACCATGGTGGGTGCCGTAGTAGGTAATGTCTCAAACAATGTTTGATTTGGGTATATTAGTGACTGACCTGCAGTGTTCGATTTTCAATACTGGTCGCAGACCTAGATTGGGATTATTATGAGGCCGTCAAGTGCAAGTGAAATGGTACAGACTTGAAAACATTAGGAGCGTGCGTGGATACCACATCTCTTGTGATAGTTGCCATGTCAAAGACCATTGTCTGAAGCCTCGAAATTAGTGGCTTGAAGGATGATGCACTGGTAACAAAGAAAATCAAGGGATCCGAGAGACGAAATAGCATCAGAGACAAAGGCGCCGTTCTATTCGTGAACAATGAGTGGAAACACACCTCGGTCCAGGTGCCAGCGGAGACAGAGCTCGTCATTCGGTATGGTATCTGTCTGTAGCGTGATTCGTGTACTCAACCAACTCTTCTTCTCCTATGCCCTTGTAAGTCATCGCTGCATGCTAAAGAACGCTGTACACAAACGAATCGTGACTGCTGGATGATGCTTCACTCGACGCTCTTGGCATCTGAGATCGCTTCGAGCTCCTCGAGCACCGCGCTGTCAATGTCACGATCGTACTCGTCGCGCTCTTGCTCGGTCGATGCGCCGCACTGGCGCGACGTATGAGTCTCATCACGGATTTCAAGAGTTCGGTCTCCGCTAAACTCCCGGCCACTGGGATTACGTATTGGGCTTTGGCCATGCCGAGATACCGCCATACCACCAAAGTGAAGCTTGTCCCACTGCGTCGCCTCCAGACGAGCCATATTAATGGATGCGCATCTGTTGCAGCCGAGACCGTCGTCACTGGTCTATTGTGAGAGAAGATACTCGACAGCACCCTGTACACTGCCGCCACTTCTCCGTAGCGCAGCCACATTTCTGTCAAAGTCGTAGAAGCCCATATCGTTCAATGATCGCAGCTCATTCTCATATCGCTCTTCTGGAGGTCTGGTATCGGCAGGAACCTGTGGTGCCTGGGCACCACCAAATCCGCCCATACCGCCGAATGGGTTGAACCCTGCCTCTCCGGCTCCTGCACCACCGCCGTATGCTTGCATCATCTGCTGCATCATCTCTGGATTCTGCATGAGATGCTGCGTCATCTGCGCCATGGGATTACCCGCGCCTGGTCCCCCGGCCTGACCACCGAATGGGCTGCCAAATAGATTCTGTGTATTGGCAGAGCCAGTGTCTCCTGCCGCTGGATTAGCAGTGCCGCCAGCCGCACCTCCTGGAAAGAGGGCTGCGAAAGGATTGGGTGGTGGAGCTCCGGCTTGGCCGGCCGGTGCAGCAGCAGCGTTCGCGTTTCCACCCTCGGTCGTGTCCGTTTGTCCTGGCATTGGAAAGGCGCCTTCGCCGCCTGCTCCATTACCTCCCATCGCCCGTTGCATCTGCATCTGCATACGGATCATGTCCGGGTTCAACATCATGCGTCTCATCTCGGGATTTTCGATTGCCGCACGAGCCATGGGATTGTTGCGAATGGAAGGGTTGTTTCGAAGCATGTTGAGGACAGCGGGATTATTCATGGCTTCGTTCATCTGCTGCGCGAAGTTGGGATCATCAAGCAATCTAAGCATCTGATCAGGGTCGGGCGGCGCACCCATACCACCATCGGCGCCGAACATGTCTGCCCCAGGAAGCCCGTGAAAGCCTGCGTATCGAGCACCTGTAATCTGAGCAAGTGGATCGCCGGCACCTGTTCCAGCTGCTATGTTGGTAGGCACATTCGATGCAGGCTGCCCAGCTCCAGGTGGTACAGATGCCGCGCCACCTTGATTTGCAGGGTTCTGCCGGACGTTGCTCGCCGCACTCTTGACGAGATGTACCGTGTTGCCGTCCTTGATTTTGTAGCTGCCTAAAGTATCGGCGTCCTTGAGCACTCGCCCGCTGTAGATCAGTCGCTGTCGGTCGGCTGGCGTGTCGGCGTAGTCGGAGGATGAGAGCTTCTCTTTCAGCTCGGCGACAGTTGTGGTTGCTGGCAGGGTGAAGGCGTACTTGGAGTCGGAAGAGGACTTGACATTGAACGTAACGTGGACATCGCTGTCTGTATTACTGTCGGCCATGGTGGCCACACGAACCTGCGAAGGGCGGGGCGGTGGACGTCTGGGTGGGAGAGGGTGGTGGGTGGTGGGTGGTGGGGGTATCGTTTGTGGTAGCGGTGGTGTTGCCGGACTGCCGGCTGCGAAAGTAAGAATGAAGTGTGGCGGTGGTCTAGACGAATGACGAGTGCAACGATATGTGTGTCGGAGGAGGTGGAGGAGGTGGAGGTGGCGGTGATGGTGGTGGTGGTGGTGGTGTCTATGTGCGATTGGAAGGTGTCGAAGAGGTGATGTGGTTTGCTCAGAAAGTGGTGGAAGGTCCTGGACGTAGAGGATCGCGGTCGCAAGCAACAGCAACACTGCAATAGCAACACCGCAGCCGAACCTTAGGCGAACGATGACGCCGGCCCGTGCTGGAGGGAATCTACCCTGATAATTGGAAGTGCAGGTGGCGGGGGGGACGGGAAGACTGACTGTTGCGGCACTTCCCGCTAGAGTCCGCTACTTTCCTCACCTACCTGACTCGGTGGTGATACGCCCCGCCCCGCCTCCAACAGATCCACGTGGCTGTCGAGACGTGCTGCTTACGTGCCTACTGTAAAACTGTCCCCCTTGACCTCGATCATTTGGGGCTGGGCCAGGAGAGAGAGGGTATATAGTCAAGCAAGCGGTCAGATGACAGTATTGTTTTTAAAAGGAGAAAAGAAAAGAAAAAGAAAAAGAAAAAGAAAAAGAAAAAGAAAAAGGCTGCAAGGGAATAAGAACACAGCGAAAAAGGGAGGCAGCGCTGGGGGCGTGATCAATAATGTCTCCTACTAGCATTTAGAATGTATCTTCCCTCGAGCTTTCACCATGCGTGAAGTCACCACGAATGCCACACCAGTCAAAGTAGCAACTGCACTCCACAGCTGAGCGCCCAAATATTTACCACCCATGGCATTCTGAATAGCTCCGCCGATGCTCGGTCCCGTGAGGGTCGCAAAGGAGATGGCGCCAAAGGCCATTCCCAGCCGGGTGCCAAACGCATTCATATTCGGAGTGATGGATGCCACGGTCGAGGGCAGGAGACACTGAAAGGCGGAGCTGCCGATCCCATAAAAGACCGCAAAGGTATATGTGCCCGCGGATGTACGCACCGCGATCCAACTGAAGGAGACGATGGTCAGGTAGACGAAGATGGGGATCATGGTATTCAACTGTCCAAATCGACTGGCGAAGAGGGGCGGGATTAATCGGGCGGGTACGCCGACACCATTGACGAGGATGGTGATGGTGATTGCCGCATTGAAAGGCATACCGACCACTTCGATGCCATAGGAGGATAGCTGCCGGAATACAGTATCAGCGCAAGCATCAGGGGGGGATGGGGCGATATCCATGTACTTACATAGTAGAAGGTGAAGTAGACGGCCCACATGACGAGGCACAGACCAGCGACGAGGAAAGCATATGTGGGCTCCTTGAATGCGGAGAAATCCACCATGGGCCCGGACTTTCGAGGAGGCATCCGGGGCCGCATGAACACCAGGACAATGCTGAGCATGCCTAGGTTCAGGAAGCCCAGAACGCGGGTGGTCCACGCAAAACCCAATTTGGGCAAAAGCTGTTGCACCAGGACGGGGTAGATCATGCCACCCACGCTGTTGCCCGTCGTGACAATGCCAATGGCCAGCGCTCGCTTGGTCGAGAAGTAGGTGCCCACGACTCCCATTGCCGGCGTGAAGAAGAGACCTCCGCCAATGCCAGTCATGACTCCTTGCGTGAGCAGGAATTGGTAGTACCGGGTCGACAGACTATCACAGCACGTGTGTTCATGATTAGCCTCGGCAGATGGTGCAGATGATTTGTATGAGCACAAGAATAAGGTACCTCATCAAGAATATGCCCACCAGCTGAACCAGGATTCCCAGGATGACGACGGGCATGAAGTAGCCAGCATCGGAGGCGCGGCCGGAGAATACGCCAATGAAGAAGGTAAAGAAGTTTTGGAGGGAACCAATCCACGAGATGGTAGAGCCGGGGCGCTCAAGAGTGAGAGTGTAGTAGGATTGAACTGAGAAGCGTCAGTCCATCAGCGGTCCGCACAACATCGAGGATCTCATCTCGCAATGCGGTCAACAGGGTCGAGCAATTGCTGATGGGACTTACAGGCACCGTATGAGTTCACCCAGCCCCAGGACGTGAACACCACAATCCATCCCATGGCGACCTGGGTCCAGGCGGACACACCTCCATCGGGTGCAGGTGGCGGGTTCACAATGGAGCGGGTGGTGAAGCGGGAGGCAACCTTGGTCAGAACGTTGCTCGCCACTCTCTTGAGATCCTGAGACGACTGGCGGGGCACGGATTCGTGCTTGGAGCGGATCTCGTCCGCATCCTGTTCATCGTGGAGGGAGACTTCCTCGAGTTCGGCTTGATCATCTCGGATGGAGAGTGATTTGTGGCTGCCCGCGGTCGTAGATCCCGACCTCACATCCTCCGTCCCTTTCTCGTTGCCGTCCTGATGGTCATCATATTCGTCGGACATGGTGACAGGAGCAGCATCGAAGATGGAGAGGCCAATAGTGTGATATCCAGGTGGTGGTGAGAGGATTGTACCCGAAGGTTCTGACTAACTGGAGCATTCACATGATGAGAGATGAGGTTGCCATTCAACGCTTCGGTCGTAAATGTTGCGGCCAGTAGCTCCGTGGTCGGCGAGCGGGTGCCGTGTCATCCTGCTGTCCAATTGACTGATGCGCAGAGTGGGAAGATCCATTTTTCCCCTGCCTGTTTCGGCTTCACAAGGCACAATACAGCAGCGGGCCAGTGGCCTCGCCCGTCCGCTCCGTCGCGCACTCGCGGCCGACGGTGTATTACCCGAACAGGATATTCAGCCCAGAATACTAGAAGAGGTGGCGAATGTGCAGCATTCTGGAGACCGGGAGACGGTGCAAAAAGGGCATATAGCACCCTGCAAGCGGCGGAACAAAGTTGGCAGATGAATTTTTTCCCTGGAGGCAATCCGCAGTCGCAGTCGCGTTGTGGCATACGCCGACGACAACCGCTATCCAGTGGACCGGTGACCGGTTGTGGAACGAGACATGCTCACGAATTTTTGTTGATACCTAATCGCCGAATAGGCGGACGTGCAGTAGCCACGCACGTGTTGCTCCTCGAGACGGGGCAGCGAGTGGGCCGCCGGCAAGGGCAGGCGACGCCGACACGGCCAACAGGAGGGACTAGTCTGTTTATCTGTATCATCTATCATCGTACTCGTTATTCACTGCCCGGGAGGTCAGTGATTCATAATCATTCATTGGTAATTTCAACTAATTTGTTTTATAGATCCTGCAGCTAATCACAGCTGGAAGTGAATACTATTACAGAGACTAAGTCTGAGAGTCTGAGAGTCGTCTCGGCCACGTGGTGTATAGTTCTCCGATATGTAGAGATGGAGTAATCATCCTGGATGGCGTCTGTGCGTGGTGTGTGTGCCCTAGGCAGTGTATCCCTGTTGTGGAATACGTACAATGGCTTCATCGGGGAGAGGGAGAGAGAGAGGTCGATGTGAAGAGAAGTGATGGAAGTGATGGAAGAGAAAGGTACATGACCTACTACATGTACCTACAGATATATCCAAAAGGAGCCGTTCAAGCGGCTGCAACGCAACACACGCTGACACAAGCAGACACACGTCACTCCATCACTCATCATGACATCCATATCCACCTCCAGTAGAGTCAGAATAACAACAACATCAACAACATCAAAATGTCCAAAGAATCACCCATTACGGCCTTTGGCTGGCATGAAGTGCCACGCAATCGCTCCAATATCCCATCTGCAGCCGAAGCAAACACCATCCCAACCGAACTCACCTTCGACACCATCTGGCCCCAGACTAAACTCGTCCAACAAGCACAAGCACACGTCAAAGCTCTCTTACCGCAAGAGACGTATAACCACAGTCTCCGCGTATATAGCTACGGTCTGCCTCTCCCTCTCCCTTCTTCTTCTTCTCCTCCTCCTCCTCCTCCTCCTACATCATAATAGCTAACAGAGACACTTCCTCCCTCCAGGCCACACCATCGTTACCCAACACTTCCCCTCCTGGCTGCATCAAACCTCTCCCGACCTCTTCTTCGAAACCTGGGCCCTGACATGTCTCTTCCACGACATCGGCACCACCCCCGCAAACCGCACTTCCACCCATCTCTCCTTCGAATTCCAAGGTGGCTTCATCGCTCTGCAAGAATTACAAAAATTCCACGCACCCCAATCGCAAGCCGAAAGTGTCTGTGAAGCCATCATTCGCCACCAAGATCCCGGTGAGACGGGAACGATTTCGAGAATGGGCCAGTTGGTGCAAATCGCTACCGAGCTGGATAATATGGGCTGGCAGGCGTATTTGGTGCATCCACGTGTGATAGAGCAAGTGGTTCGGCAGTATCCGAGATTGAAGTGGTCGGCGTGTTTCTCCCAGGCGATTCAGGCCGAGTTGGATGCGAAGCCGTGGTGTCATACGACTGCGATTCCCGGGTTTAAAGAGGCTGTTGCTAATAATGAAGTTATGAAATCTTATGATTAATGTAGATTAGATTAGTTACTTGGATGTCACATACCGTACGCAGTGAAAAGAAAAAGAAGAAAGAAAGAAAACCAGTCCTCAATCCAACCATCACCAACCCCCAGCTCCCTCGCCGAGACTCTTGAAGCTAAGGTACATGTAGGCAGTGACTTCTACACAGCATAATCCACCAACTTCATCCTCTTCAACAACCCCTCCCATCCACCGCCTCCAATCACATTCAAAGGCGCCACAATCGCCATTTCCGACCACGCAAACCTCTCCCCATTCACACCCACCACCGTCCGAAACTCCATCTCATCATCCATGCCAGCAACAGCAAAAAACGTCCGATTCCCCCTCCCCATCAACTTGGCTTCCACCCATTCCCCAATGGGTAAACTATAATTCAACGCAAAAGCATTGCCCGCCGAAACAAGCATCAATTGGGTTGAAGTGCCATTTCCAGAACGTAATTCACTATCCGGTCCGGTGAAAATTGATCCTCCTCCTCCTCCCTCCCCTCCAGTGGTGGTGGAAGTCTGCTGGAGGGTAAAGGATAAAGTGTAATTCTGTCCTTTGGATGTCAAAGGTGTAGAAAAAGTGCAATTGGGCGAAATGTGTATCGCCGTCGTCGACCCACCCTCATCATCATCAGGAGTAGTAGGAACGATATCGCAAGTAGAATTTGCATCGTAGCCATTTCCAGAGAGATCAGGAATAACCATCATCATCCCATTCTCATTCTCATATCCCGCCACCACTTCCGCCAGAGAAATTCTCGTAAAATCATATTCCACAATCACATCCCCCTTCGAATCCACTCTGCGATCCAAATTCTGTCCCGGAGCCACTTTCTGCAACTTCTCCCACACTTCCTCATATTCATCCTCCAAAATGTTGCCTCCCCACTGCTTATCCGCCAAAGCAGGAAGATAGTCTCTCCAAGGATAATACGCTTCCAAATACGTCGACGTATTGGGTCCGTAATCGTTCCACTGCGCTGCGACATGTCCGAGCACACCGGGGGAATTTCGCGGAGGGTTGTTGGTGGCGTTGTTGGGGTCGAAGATGTGGGGGGCGAACGCGGTGCCGTCTTCCGGGTTGCCGTGGAAGAGGAGGGTGGTGTTGTGGAGTTGTTGAGGGTAGGAGGTGCTGTATTTTTGGACGAGGTACGTGTGGTCGTCGGAGTTGATGACTTTGTACCCGTTTTGGATGTAGTCTTGATAGGGGTAGTCTTCGAAGAATTCCCAGTGTTGGAGTGTGACGTTGGTGGAGATGTTGTTGGTATAGTTGCTTTTGGGGGGAAAGGTTCCCCAGATGCGGATGGTTTTGTTGCCTGTGGCTGCGATGTAGCTGTTCATGGCATTGACAAAGTCGTTGTACACTTCGGCGAGGGCGCTGTGATTTGTGATTGTCAGCACAACTGATGCCTCCCATCTAGCAGTAGAGAGAGAGAGTGGCGAAATTATAGGTAGGTAGGTACTTACTCTTTACTCAAAGTATTATCCACATACTCATCTGCCCCGATATGCACAGCCTTACTGTGAAACCACGGCAAGAATGTCTTCCAGATCGTCTCCATCAGCGGTATGGTATCCGGATATGTAATATTCAACAAATCAAACTGTTCCGCAATCGCAAGTTCGGGCTTCCACTGCGTAAAAACGAGAGCATGTCCCGGCATTTCAATTTCAGGAATCACCGTCACGCCTCGAGCCGCACAACTCGATTGGATATAATCAAAGTCCTGACGAGTGTACGATTCATTTCTCCGCCGATTGAGGCCAGCCAGCGCGGGTTCGTCAGACCAGAGTCGAAACGCAGAATACAGCTCTTGTTGTCGCTCCATGGAGTAAATCTCGATATTGTTGTAGAGATTATCGCTCAAATGAACATGAAACGTGTTCTGTTTGTAAAAGGAAATCCAACTGCACATTTCAATCAGGAATTCCGGGGGATAGTAATGTCGGCCAGCATCGAGCTGATGAGAGAAAAAAAGACTTGATCGTCAGTGTATGTTCTGCCCTGTTTTTTTCTTCTTTGTTGGGTGCATTTGCATCTTCACCCATTCGAACAACAACAGGCTGCTTACGAAAATCCCTCTGGTTCCCCAACCAGGACTGTCAATTCCATATCCCGCCTCAATCCGGCCATCGTGCAAAGCGGCTTGCTGCAGCAGCGATCGCGTTCCCCACCACACTCCCAGTGGACTGGCGCCGGTGATGATCACGCCCGTACTGGTCACATTGATCGCATAAGCCTCCGAAGTCCATCGATCAGCCGCATCTCTGAAGTCACTGTTGTTGGCCACAGTCAAGAAGACCTGCCCAGCTGCAGCGTGCTTCCCACATTCCACAGAGATGGCCGGAACAGATGGCGATATCGCTGCCATGTCAGCCGCGAATGTCTCCGCAAAGGCGCGGAGTGAAGGTGGAATCAGTGTCCAGCCATCAGTATCCTTGGCATCGGCATATTCAGTGTCAACCACAATCTTGTTCAACTGCGCGAGATCGAATGTGCCACCTCCAGAGGCTGTAAATGGTACGGTGGGCAACCCGGTCCAGTCTGCTAGACATGTCGTGCTCAGGACGAGCACAGCATAGACCGCTGTGAGCATTGTAAGCAAGATGAGGGGAAGAAGTGCCTTTCTCTCTCAGCAGCGGAATGTGGTACAGCTCAAGATGGATATCTCCCTACAACTTGTACCTGTTCATGCTCATGCTCGTGCTCGTGCTCATCATGCTCATCCTCATCACCGTCGTGGCAGTGCCGGTGGGGTTCTATAGTTGTTCCATCATGATGTTGCACAAACTAGTGAGTTGACCTGCAGGTACTGTACCTGACTACCTGTAGACCGCGCACAAGGGGGAGTTGGATAGGGAGAGAAAGGAGGTATGTGATTGGGGGTTTGATGGGAAGTTTGATTGGGAGTTTGATTGTGGTGTGACATTGAACGGGTGGGGAAATGAAACTTTGGGCGACTCCCGCCTATCAACCAGGATGCCTTCTTCCTAGATAGGCACATGGCGAACTGCCACGGTGCTACCCTTCACCTGCAGCAGATAAGCAAGCCACTTGCGCCGTGGAGCACTTCCAAGAACCATGGAGCAGCATTCTTTCGACCTCACGCACAAAGCCCAAGCAGTAATGTAACATGTAACATCAATCGTTCAATAAGGGTTCGGGAAAAGGAGAGCTGCTGCTGCTGCATAACAACGTCTTCATCTTCGGAAATACCAGGGCGGTCTGCACCAAGGGGATGCTCGTATTCTGCTGACACTGATCCCGAGAAGACCTCCTCCCATCACCATCGCCAGACTTCAGGGTCAGCGTCGGGCCTTCCTGAGACAGACAATTCAGTACATTTGGCATGGGACATCCGCCTGCTATGCGTGAATCGCACTATTCACGATCTTCCCAAGACCGCGTTTCGGCTGACCTCATAGAGTGGCATGATGTCTGTCCACAGCTTGAACTGGTGTACACCCTGCGCGACCAGCGCCTCCAGACCAGGCACAGTGTTCCATCCACTCTTCTCTGCCAGCTCCATGAGTTGCGTGACAGCGGGTTTATAGGCCATTTCGAGCAATACCTTGCTGCGTGTAGTCGCTGCACTCTGCGCGAAGACGGTCTGCAAGATACTCTCCAGCGTCGTATCAATAGGCAGATCACCAGGAATCGTACCCACAGCAACAACAGGTGGGACAGCAACTTGCCTTGCTTCTTCGGGGCTGGATAACAGCGTGATGTTGTACTCTGCTGGGAAAGAAGCAGTGAGTTGTGCCAGCTTGGTCTTGTTTCTGCCAAGTAAGTAGATGGGACTATATCCCATGTTTTTCAAAGCGTAAATCGCAGCTCTCGCTGTACCGCCTCCACCGACCACCATGCCAGCTTCGCGGCTCACTGCAGCCGGCGTACTTTGTGCGCCAGCGTTACGGAGCGCGAGAACCATGCCTTGCCAGTCTGTATTGTGACCAACAAGCATGTTCTTGCCAGAAGACGATTTGGTGGGCACGATGGTGTTCACGGCGCCGATCGTCTGCGCCGCAGGATCAATGGCATCGAGCAAAGGCATGATGTCGAGCTTGAGGGGAATGGTGACACTGGCTCCGCCAAACTCAGGCGAGCGGATGATGTCTGCAGCCGAGGATGCTTGATCCGTCTCGTGGGTTCCGTAGATATGTGGTAAGCCAGTCAGGTTGAAGAGTGTATTGTGCAAAGCTGGTGAGCGCGATTGCTGCACAGGCTTTCCGAATAGATAGAACTTCTTCGCAGGTATCTCACCGACGATGCCGAGCACTTTTCTGATCTCGGCCGCCGATACCTGACCAGGCGCAGCTTTGACAGGCAAGGCAGGATGGCTGACGGGTGTCATGAAACCGTTGGTGACTCTGCTCATTTTGCCCAACTCGCCCATGTTCATAGCGATGACAGGCAAGTGCGGGAACTCCTTGGCCACTGTTTTCTTGAATGCTTTGAGATCATCGTTGGCGTCAGAGTCCTTGGCCACACCGATGAGCTTCACAATGTCGCCATATTGGCGCGCTGCATCGAAGTGAGCTCTCCACTCTTCTGCACCATCGGCCCAGGAAAGCTGGCCCTTAGGATCGTGGTGCGAAGAAATTATGGTGCACATCTTCCTGTGGCTCAATACATATTCCTTGAGCTCAGGCGCAGCGGTCAGTTCCAGGTCCACGAAATCGAAGCCCATGCGCAAACCTTCCGCATAGAGCGCAATGGCTTGCTCGGTCGCCTCGTCGGGAAACTGGCCACCTTGACTGACACTCCTCAACGTGAAAATCAAAGGCAGAGTGGTCGAAGCTCTCAGGAGGGCAACCTGCTCGCTCAGGAACCCAGGCCTCCAGTGCGTTTCTCCTGGTTCTTTGTCTGGATCCACGAGCAAATCGACTCTGAGCTCAATAGCATCACTGCCCATTGTCACCTCCGGCAAGATAGGAACAATTTGTTGTATCGTAGGGCTTGTCAAGGCGATGAAGAACGAATGCTGCTTTGCCAAGATCTTCTGCAATGCTCCGCTTCTCCCTGTCATGGTGTTCAGGAACCTCGTGAAGTCGTCCAAGGGGCTGGTCCAACCTACAATGGCAGTTGTCTCGTCCACAGTCTGGCTATGGTAGTGCAAGTTACTGCATTCCTCAAACCACGGCTTACGCCTGAGGTAGACGCCCATCATGTCTTCGACATACGCAGGGCGAGTCTTGTCAATATACATCGATATGACTATTGCCATGATGGCTAGCTTTGGCGTACATGTGACGAGAAGCAAGACGGAGGAGAACGTTTACCACATTCCCAAGCAGAGCTACATCAACCCAGCTGAATACGAGGTTGAAAGTGATGCGAGTAGCGCGACTTACCCCCTCGCTATTGCGGCCATTACCGGGACAAAGTGCACGGTGCCAAACATCGGGTCTTCTTCCTTGCAAGGCGATGCGCGCTTCGCTGTTGATGTACTCCGCCCCATGGGATGTACGGTGGAGCAGACGGAGACGAGCACAACAGTCACAGGACCTCCGGTCGGCAAGCTCAAGCCCATACCCGAGTTGGACATGGAGCCCATGACTGATGCTTTCCTGACTGCATCTGTCCTCGCTGCTGTTTCTGAACCGAACAAATATGGCGCGACAACAAGAATCATCGGCATTGCAAACCAGAAAGTTAAAGAGTGCAACCGCATTGTAGCGATGATCGATGAGCTTGCAAAGTTTGGTGTGACGTGCAGAGAGCTGGATGACGGTATTGAGATTGATGGCGTTGGTAGTAACATTCAGGCGCCCTCTAGCGCCATAGATTGCTACGATGACCACAGAGTGGCGATGAGTTTCAGTGTCCTTGCTGCTGTTGCACCGAAGGGCACGCTGATTCTCGAGCGAGAGTGTACTGGCAAGACTTGGCCTGGCTGGTGGGACGTCCTGCACCAGACTTTTGGCGTCAAACTCGAGGGTGTCGAGCCTGAGCAACCTCACGCTAATGGTCACACGAACGGCCACACCAACGGCGTCGCTGAAATCAATGGTTATGTGAATGGAGAAGTCAAGAAGTCTGTCTTCATCATTGGCATGCGAGGTGCTGGTAAGACCACGACTGGAGGCTGGGCTGCACGAATTCTGGGTTGGCCATTCATCGACATGGACCTTGAACTTGAGAAACAGGAAGGCATGTCGATTCCTGAGATGCTCAAGGATAATGACTGGGATGGATTCCGTCGGAAAGAACTGGGGCTGCTGAAGCGCCTCATGGCGGAGAAGCCAAACGGTTACGTGTTTGCAACCGGTGGCGGCATCGTCGAAACTTCAGAAGCTCGTGCCTTGCTCACGAAGTGGCAGGAAGACGGTATGGTGCTCTACGTCACGCGAGACATCAAGGCAATCATAGATTTCTTGAACAGCTGACTGATGACCTTGCCGCCGACAAGGCGCAGAGTCACAGGCTTTTTCGCATATGGAGCTGATATGAGAATTGAGGAGACGTACTGCGACGAGACCTTTGCTGTGAGCTCAATGTCACCGCCTTCAAAGCCGCCGGCTGCACCAATGCGCAGAGGCAGGCTTTGGCTGCCCGGCTTACCGAGATACTCCATGTCGACGCCGTTTGATTTGAGGGCATCAACCAGTGGACCTTGCGGTCGTTCTTGCATGCGAGCGTTCCCAGTCAGGATAGTGTGAGATGCTTCTTTGGAAGGTTCTGCCAGAGTCAGGGCTGTCGTCAAGAAGCGCGAAGCAGTGCCAGCATTGCCAATAAAGATTTCATCTGCTGAGGCCTTCAAATTTCCACCGTTGCCATTCACAACCAGCACACGGCCTGAATCTTCCCATGCATATGTCGCACCTCGTAGACTCGCGATCGCAGAGAGCATGTATTGTGTGTCATCGGAAGCTAGCAAATTGGTAATCCTGCATTCTCCCTTGCCCAGCGCTGCCATTAGTAATATTCGATTCGAGATGCTCTTGCTTCCGGGGGGTTTGCACACTACGTCCAAGCCTTCGGGCACGCCAGGCTTGACCAGCACAGAGGGACAAAGAACAATCCTAATATCTTCATCATCGCACTTGGCTGCTCCTGGTCCAGTCTCTGGCTCATAGCATTTCCCGATCGATTCCAGCAGTGCAATCTTCTTCTTCGACCCAGCGTTCTTTTTGTCTACTGCCATCTTCCTGAGCAGCTCGTCCGCTTTGCAGACTTTCCTCGTCTTCTTGGTAATGAACTTGTCCTCCAAGCTCGTCGGTAGTCCATAACTCTTGATGGCCTTTGTCAGCCTCGCTACAGCAGCAGGCTCCAGTATGCCCAGGTATCTTGCCAGCTCTGCCTCTTTCACCATACCCACAGCAACACACTCTCCATGTAGAATTTCCGGAGTCAGAATAGCCTCATAAGCATGGCCAATAGAGTGTCCAAAGTTGAGCAGATTTCGTAACCCACCTTCCCTCTCATCTGCAGTAACAACTTCTGCCTTGACACGTGCACTGCCCAGCACGATCCTCTTGAACACATTCTCGATGCCCTCAAACCGTCCTCTTCCCAGCGGCCTCTCCAAAGCAGCCATGATAGCATCGGCGCCTTCTTCCAACCTCTCAAATTCCCTCTCATCCCAGATTGCAGCAGTCTTCACCACCTCAGCCATTCCATTGCAAACTTGCCTCTTGTCCAATGTCTCCAAGAAAGCCAGATCAATGTAAATCCTCTCTGGTTGCCAGAATGCTCCTACCAAATTCTTTCCCATAGGAACATCAATGGCCGTTTTCCCGCCAATCGAACTATCGACCATGCTCAGCAGACTCGTCGGGATCTGTACGAACTTGATGCCCCGCATGTATGTCGCAGCAACATATCCGAGTAAGTCTCCCATGACCCCACCGCCTAATGCAAGCAGGATAGTATCCCTCGTGCATCCTTGACTGAGGAGCCAGTCTTCGATTTGGGCTTTGACCTTACGGCTCTTGCTCGTTTCGCCGGGTGGGATGGTGTCGTAGACGAGGAGTCGTACATCCTCCGCTCTCTTACCCAGCTTGGCGCGCTCGGCCTCGAAAGACCGGATGAAGGCGGGGACATAGGGCAATTTGGCGAGGTTGGAGTCGCAAATGAGAACATAGGTCGACGAGGGAATGTTAGCGAGGAGATCATGTGTTGCGTAGTGAGGCCACAGTCCATAGTCGACTATGATGGTGTCCTTGCCGAGTATGGACACTTTCGTGGCGGTTTCTGAACCTGCGCTGGGCGCCTTGTTCGACGCCATATTGGGGCGGTGTGAGTTTGTATCGTGTAGTCTGTATTGGGGTCTCGCCTTTACATGGAGCTGAAGTGCTCAGTCGATCCGAGCCAGTGCAGACAGACCGCACAGTCACTGCGAACTCGCCAAGACGGCGTTGAAATGAAAGTGCAGTCGTGTCGGTCCGGTGCCAGGTGCCAGGTGCGAGGTGCGAGAAGTCTCTGCATAAGGTACGGCAGGTCAGGCAAGGTGAATGTGGGCGGGAGAAGCACAAAGAAGGTCAATGGCAGGTTGACTCAGACTGGAGGTATATTTCCGGCACAGAAATTCGCCGATACCTATTGAAGCATGACGGTTGACGAACTCCCGGGAGACCGTAAACGCACTTTTCTGAACAGGGATCACAGTGGATCGCCAATGCGGAACGCAGATCATTTTCAGGCACAACCCGCCGAGAGTCCCGCCATGAGGTAGTATATGGACCTCCTGGCGATAAAAACTAACCACGCTACGACATCATCACAGTAAGACGTGGAACGATACATGTACAGTGCAGCGACTGCTTGGTAATGGAGAGAGTACACGCGCCTGAAGATATCTTGTATGACTCTACAGACCCGGCAACTTTCGTTGACCGATCGGGCTTCCTAGCACAGGGCATTCTCCTCCATCGTTGCAAACAAGCTGCACCGACAGTAGGCTTCTTTCCCTCGTAAAGCGCCAGTACTTTCTCCTAGCCTGTGAGGGCGAATCGCATTTTGGTAATAGAAGGCCAAATCTCTAGCACATGTCTACCACTGGGTCTCAGCGGGAGCCGAGGACTCAGCACCGGTAGTGCCATCAGCAGCCCAGCCCTGGTTGCCCGTCTCGATTGGGGCGCTTGCAGCGGCCCAGTCAGCGCCCTCAGCGTCCCAAGTGGAAGCAGCTTGAGCACCAGCAGTACCGGAAGCAGCAGCGAAAGCCGAGCTGCCGGCATTACCGACCTCCCACTCGTTGTTGAACCCGCTCTCCACTGCGCCGGAGCCAACCTCGTCGACACCTGGCACCTTGCCTTCTTCCTGACCAGCAGAGTCCTTGTTCTCCTCCGCTTCTGGGTCGCGATAGAAGTACAGATCGGTCATGACATCCCACTCAGTCTCACGACTGGCGAGAGTGCCACGAAGACGGAGCACCTCACGGGCAAGCATCCACCATACGAGACCAATCGCGTGACGACCCTTGTTGTTGGTTGGAATGGCAACATCGACGTACTCGGTTGGTGAGTCGGTATCGCAGAGCGCGATGACTGGGATGTTGACGTACGAAGCCTCTTTGATGGCCTGGGCATCGGTGCGTGGGTCGGTCACGATGATCAAGCGGGGCTCCTTGAACGAGCGGGTGATGTAGTTCGTGAAGTTACCCGGGGTGAAACGACCAGCGATTGGAGAGGCACCAGTGTGGGCAGCGAACTTGAGGACAGCACGCTGACCGTATGGGCGGGCAGAGATGACAGCAATGTCGGCTGGGTTGTCAATGGCGGCGACGATGCGGGCAGCGAGCACAATCTTCTCCCTATCGCAGGAATTAGCATATATGTAAATGTGCCATAAGTAACAAATTTGCAGAAGCGCAAGAAGCGCCACAAATCTGGTCGTAAGCGCCCAAGCAAGTCTCCCTGATCTCGCGCTGTAACGAGAAAGTGCCCACTTCCACATACCAGGTCTTGCCAATGTTGATCACGTTGATACCGTCTGGACGAGTCTTCCAGAGGTATGGCTCCATGTGCACCTGCAAGTTCTTGCTGCCAATGTGAGCCTGCGCCGACAGGAGCATCTCAATGTCCTGGGCAGTGGCGTTGAACACCGGGGGGAGGTTCTTTGGGGATGCCATGGCGAGTGCGCGTCGATGTTGTCGGTGTTGAAGAATCGCCAGTCGCTGCAGCTTGTAAACTGGAAATCTGAGTGCGAACGTGGGTCGGCATGACTAAGACAGCTGAGTGGTCTTGGCGCGCTCTTCTCCCCCGAGATCCGCACCAGGCGATCGTACTGTCCGCGGTCTATCCGAATATGCTCGATTGCTGTGGCTTGCTATTTATTCTTGTAATGAAGCGGGTGTAGACCATCATCATGCCGCCTCGAATACCCGTTGCGCAATGCCTGCGGGCTTCTAGCAGTAAGTCGATATGCAGGAGAGATGGATGCATGCGGCAATCGCTCACAGAGACTGCAGTAACGCCCTCGCCCGTTCCCTTTGTGTCCATCACGCGTTCGTTCTCGGCGACTCCCAGCTCGTCCGCCTCGACCGCCAAGCAACGAAGGAGGCACCGCGATCCCTATGCCATTGCGCAGGCGAAAGCGAAAAAGGCCGCCAACCTGAGCAGGCAGGAGGTGCTGACGAAAGAACGAGTGGGCAGTCTGGGCGATCCCGTTCGAGGTGTTACAACGGCATTCGTACAGTCTTTTGACACTGCTTTGCCCCCCGAGTCTGGAGCATCTACGCCCTCATTGCAGACGGGAACTGACCCGGCAGTGAAGGCGGAAACGGACAACCATCTCAATTTCTACCTGACCAAGGAAGAGCTGGCGCGAGGTATAGGGAGGAGCCAGTGGCTGAGTAGTCCATCGATTCAGGATGAGCCTGACGAGTCTGAGAGCCGTAGTGAGCAGGATGGCGGCCAAAATCGTCCTCGCGGAGACAGCGCCGATATAATGGAAGCGATGTTTGCCGACGAGTCTAGAGGTTCTGGCACGAGGAGCTCAGACTGGACGCGTTCAATGTCTGCTTTGGCGGACTTGACAACGGATGTCACGCCGGAAGCACGCCAGAAGAGACTAGAAGAGGAGAGTACCACCGCGGAAGAAGCATTGCGACGTATCTCCAGCTTATCATTGGGGAGCAGCAAGGACAGGTTGAGAGTGAACAAGCAGAGATGCATAGAGGTCTTTGGGCGGCACAACACGGAGCAGACACTATCCCCAAGGCTCGCTTCAGCAGCGACGACGGGCGGCGAGCAACAAAAAGTGGAACGCGTGGGAGCAGATACCGGTAGTAGTGAAGTGCAGATCGCCATTCTGACTGCCAAGATCCGAGCCGTGGCCGACTTCTTGGAAACGAGAGGCACCATGGACAAGCACAACAAGAGAAATTTGAGGCTGCTGGTGCACAGAAGAGCGAAACTGTTGAAATATCTGAGGAGAAAGGAAAGAGGCGGTCCACGATGGCAGAACCTGGTGGAGAAGCTGGGTTTGTCTGATGGAACATGGAAGGGCGAGATCACGTTGTAAAGGAGCGGGCATTTGCACATCACGGTGCTCCTGACCACTTATATATGTACAGATACCAAATCCCGCTATGCACAGCAAGGCGGAGACTTCGCCGTCAACGTGCACTTTGTTTTTGTCTAAGTGGCACCGTAACGACAGCAAAGAGGCCTCCAATAGTGTTGAAGCCGTTCATCATCCAAGCAAACGTTCGTACGTTCGACTAAGTTTGAGCTAATAGCAGCTTCACTACTAACCTACTGCCTATACGAAGACACATCTGCCATGACAGACAATAATACTGGCTGAGAGCAAGACGCGATTCGCTTCGAAGAACGGCAGTGCAACTGTGCGCATCGCTACAATCCTGATCAAGCTCACGAGAGGACAACAGCGTCCATCGAATTGTGAGGTTTGTTGAAAGTTAAGCTATCTGTCGAAATCGTACTCCAGGGGCGTGTGATGGATGGTTTCAAGTGGCCATGCGGACCAGGCCAGGGAATGCAAGTCCTGAGGATCAGCGGAGACAAGTCCGTTGTTCTTCTTCTTCTTCGAATCTTCTTCTTGGTAACCCCTGTCCCTGACCTGACCAGCCCAGGCTCGGCGACAACCAGCCCAACTCGACAACTACATGATCATTGCCGCAGTACCCCTTCGAGGAAGAATTCCCCCCTCTTTTTTTTTAACAAATACGCTATCGTTCCCAACCCCTCGCGAAGCACATAGGTAGTAACCGATTGGCACCTTTTGAAAAATCTCGGTTCCATATGTATCGTATACTAAGGTAAGAAAGATACGATATCTCGGTCCAATCCTAGTCTGTTAACTAGTATACAGGACCTTCCTTACTACTGTATTACGAGACTTTCTCTTACCGAAAGAGCATATTACTGTATTTACCTTAAGTAAGGACAAGGTAGGTATAAATCGTCCCTACCGAGGTATGTAGGTATCTTATCTTTGCGTTGTCGTCCCGTATATGAATATTTCGTCGGGAAGCCTCTCGAAATACATCTAGGTATCTATCTCCTAGAGGCTTTTTTTTTTTTTTTCTTTTTTTCTTTTCTTTCTTTTTTTTTTCTCTCGGCTAGTGTTACCGGGTTAAGGCTAGAGATCTAGTACAAGGAAGGTAAGTAAGAGGTACCTAACATTACGATAATCCAGATCTTCTCTGCTTGCCCTAACAATATATAGTTCGTTGAAGAAAAAAAATAAAAGGGATTCAGATATTGGAAGCTAATAGGTTTCGAGAGGATGTATACATGTAGGTAATAAGTACATACCTACCTGACCTGCCTACATCCTAGGTAGGTATTGATTGTTTGCTAGGCTGCAGATATGTACCTAGGTACTAAAGCGATTATAGGCGTAAGCCACTCACTACCTTATTGATACCTACCTCTAGAATTCCTTTTTTCTTTTAACAACGTAAGAATTGATTTTCCAACGAAACGAAAACACGAGAAACGACCTATTTTCCCTTTCTAATAGCGCTTAAAACGACTGATCGATCGGGTTGTGAGAGAGAGAGTCTCCAAGGGTGCTGTGCGATTCCCATTGCTTCGGTTCGGTTGTAAGAAGGTACGAAAAAAATCCCCTGTGTGCCTTGTGTACCTAAGGTACCTACATCTAGGTACCTTTTAGTCTTTTGTATGGTTTACAGGAGGTTGAGAATTGGGTAGAATGTCCGTATAGCTTATTCTTGCATTTGAAGTGTATTAGTGCTCATATGTCAAAACGATGTTAGATCGACGGATTAGAACTTTTGAGAGGTGCGATTGATGGGTTCGATACAGGTACCTAAGGTACAGGTAAGCCTACATGTAGGAGATATCATGGATGATGACGGGATGCGTCTTGAAATGCATATCTACATGTAGGTACATAACCTGGTACCTGACATCTGACGACAGGTGGTCATGCATACAAGGAGTACTACCAGGTACAGCCCCTATATGCTTGCAAGAAGAAAGAAAAAAAAGAGTATAGTCCACCACTTGTCATGTCACGATGTGTCCGCAAGACGTTTCAATTCCCCATTGCCTCGGATTCTCATCGAATCAATCCTTCCTTCGTCCTCCGACCTCCATCTCCTGTCAACAGATTTGTTATCATCAAGGAGGTCGTTGCCCAGTGGTACAACGTCTGCCGGCTAGCGGTACGAGAAACACGGCAATGGCAGGTGAATAAATACGATCCCATCGAATTCGCCACGACTGGTGGCGATGCCCACGATAGGTCTCCTGTGTGACCCGCATGACGAATGAAGGTTCCGTACCTCGCCAGTAGTAATCGAGACCATTGTCCGCGCCATTCGGTGTAGTCTGCGCCGGCGATCTGATGCGGACTTCGACGAACGTGTCAAATGGACCGGCCCCATCCCCCCGAGGTCGGGGAGGTGGCACCGTGCGAGCGCGGACAGTATAAGATGGCGATATGTGTACGCCATCACCGAAGAACTCGACCCCTGCTGTTCTTGCGTGGTGGGTAACGGGATCAAGTACGATTGTGAAATATCCGCTGAGGCCTTGACGGCGGGAACCGACGTCGAGAGTAACTTCTGGGGATCTCTGGTTGACCCAGAACACCGGTCGATCTGCCGGGCACGTATTCGGTGGAGCATGGAATTCGGCGGGTGTGGGCGGAGGGGCAGCAGGATGTGTTCGCTTGCTCAGTTCCACTGAGAAGCTTTCCTCTTCCAGTGAGTAGTCCAGGGAATAGTTTTCCACTGGAAAGCTGCCAACAGACAAGATGGCGGGAATGAGCCACAACGCGGCCAAGGTGCTTTTCATTGTAGCTGAGTAGACGGTTTCGAGGTCCAGAGAGAGAGAGAGGTCCAGAGAGAGAGAGAGAGAGAGAGAGAGAGAAGTACACGGAAGTGTTGGGAGGACCGTGTTGCGAATGATGAGCCGATCAATGCGATGTTTCGACCCTTTTATATACATACCAGGTACCTAGAAAATGTTGCAATGCCGTCCTGTCTGGTGCCTAGATCGTATGCCAAATCACTATCTTACTGTTCGAATTGCGAAGTATTCCTAGACTTACCTGGGCTGCATGCTACATCCTTCTCAAACACTTTCAGCAACACTGGGGGGCATGCAGAGCAACGTGATATACGAGCACAATCTCGTCAGCGCTCACAACCGAATGCTTACCTGACTGTCTTTTTAAACGAGCCGACCTGACCATGCTCTAGTTTCTCGTATTAGAGACCGGGATGCCAGCTTTAACAATATCCTCTCTCTCAGCTCTCAGCGCGGCAGCGATTATCAACACCAACAGCTCGAGTTTTAATATGGTATGAAAACAGCGGCATTTGAGAGCAGAGAGAAGATACTGTAAGAGATGGGATCCCGGTCTCGACTACGTATTGACGAGTGCACACTTTACACCCGTTTCTAGGACATGGTCCCTCTGGACTTGCACTCGAGCATAGCCAGATTCTTGGGTTGTTACATTACTGACTGTTCATTGTTCTACACGGCAGTAGTAGTACCGCACTGGATATTCGAGGTCTGTTTTTTGGCTGAAGACCGAAAAATAAATGAATGCAGTGCTCACAGGCTAATAGCTCGTTAGCCCCAACTCTGAAACTCAACTCTATTAGTGTTGTAAAGACTTCTACCGGAGGCATACTCGGTGTAGTTTTCGTCTATGATTTGGATAATTCTGCATCTCCGCAGCTGGTGGGCGAGAGCGTAGTCGTAGTATACCATGTCGTTGTGGTTCTTCGGGCCCTCAGGGCTTATACTGGGAGATCCTGATTTCTTGCTCTAGCTGTATGACCAGGCAATGCGGACGTTCGCTCGTATTCCTAGAACTCCTAATCGGGTAGTAGTGTGGGCGACGGCATGGTCTTGATCGAGTTACTCCGTCCAGATAAGGGCGCGCGCGCCTAGATTGGCGTGCCACTACCACGTGCGACACCAGTGCGCTCACGTAGGGCTGAGTTGAGTCGTTAGTGCCTAAAAGGCATATTGAAAGCTGACTAGCTATGTGCACGCACTGGCAAAGGCTCTATCGGTAAAAGGTGAATGAGCAGCGGCTCGAAGGGCTTCGCACGCTTCATCGCTTGGTCGCATGCACTTCTGGAAGAAACTTGGTGATATAACTGGGAGCGCTAGCAAGCTGCCACTGCAGCGAGCGCAGCATGTGCCTGAGATAACTCTTATATCAAGGAGTGTTTCGAAAATGGGCTCCACGTCCGCGTAACCCTCTGCCTTGGATGAAGGCATGGTCTCCCACAACCGTCGCCGGGTCTATCCCTCGCTTTTTCTACTGCCTCTGCAGTTCTATCGAAGTCTCAAGGCTGGCAATCATCCCCTTCGGCCACGATGCTCTTGTCTAGATACGCCAGCGCGTGGTAAGCGTGACATGGCCGCAGCCGTGGCTCGGGACAGCTAGCTGATTGTGTCTGGGAACGGAGACTGAGGTATTAACTTGGCTCCTTTGAGCGATATTGCGGTTGGCGAAGAAGATGGAACAAATTGTCTCTGGTCGGTGGTGTTAGAGCCAGCAGGAGCAGGCGGACTTGACTTCTCTGATGTTGAGATGTATTAACATGTATGTAAGCGGCTTACTCAGCTTGTGGGATACATGAATCCATGGATCTAGGTAGGTACCTGAGGTACATGTACCTTACTTCCAGTACCTCCTACAAACACACCTCACCGTTGCTGCATAAATTCCAGGTTGACTTGCCTTTGATAGATCATAAATGGAACGTAATAAATCTCACAAGATCAAGGACCGCGCAACTCGATGGCAATAGATCAAGAGATACACCAACACCCGCAATGTGCCTCTTCCTTCTCACCCACAAAAGCTCACATGCCAGACTATTGCCCCTTATTCAAGATCCGACTTGCGTGGATCATACAACAAAATCGTCTATAAAATAAAATAAATTCGTTCTGATCAGACTGGCGAAAATCTGGGCTATACAATTTTCCTCAAGTGCGGCAAAAGATGCCATTTTCCGACGCGAAGGGGCTGGGAGGCTGAAAGTTGCTGCCATCAACGTAGGTAGTCCGCGACCAAACCGATATTCCTGTACCTGAGATCCAAAGCCTCCAGCTGGAACTTGCATACGATTAATGTGAACTTGGTCTGGGACCCTTTTCTTGATAAGCACGTGGGTAGATGGGGATCAGCTTGGGCGATATATTGACTCAGGGCAATCGATGGAACTTCTCAAGATCGAATAATACCTACCTCACACGAGAGTCTCTCGAGCGCTACCTTACTATCGAACATGTTTGAAGACAAATTGCGTGCTTTACGCTCCAGTTGTCATCACCTCCAAATCGTCCACGAGAAAGCGTTGCTGATTTCGATGAGCTTGCTGCGGTGGTGTCTGCAGAAGCCACAGAGGCTTTTGTCAAAGTCGAGATGTCTTCGAACACAAAGCTGCCTCCATTGTCAGAGATGGCGCCTCAGTCACCTCGTTTTGGCATTCCGCCAAATATCTCAAGCCAGGACCACTTGAAGCGCTACGAGGAGGAGTTGTCGCAAACGAATGTGATTGCATGCCGAGTTTGCGTGACTGCAACCAACAGAAGTGCCGGTTGTGTGAAGTACCTAATGTAATTGATGGCGACGATCGTGTTGGTCTGAATTCAGCTGAGAGATATCTCCTTGGTACTACACTGGAGACTGGACGCTCACAGCAAAAATGCATCTTGCTCGCACAGCGAGCCCGCCACCGTTTGTGTCTGCCTCCCAACTGTAAAAAGAAAGAAAAAACCGCCAAAAAAGATATTTCATAGGAATAGCCGAAGGTGGGGCTCGAACCCACGACCTTGAGGTTTTCTGAACAACTTGCGCTGTCATAAGAGCCACACGCTCTACCGATTGAGCTACCCCGGCAAGGGGCTTTGTCATTGGTTTGATGGAGGCATTATCGACAAAATAGTATATAAAGCTAAAAAAACTGCAGGCCCAAGTCACCCGCAGCCCTACCTGATCGTGCGCGGCGCACAGCAACGAGAACGAAAAGTGTGGCTCAGGCTCTTCCTCCCCCATCCAAAGAAACCCCCCATTATTTGACGTGGTGTTTTGTTTCAAATCATTTCATGTAGACGTATTACTATCGCCTCCGTTACTGAGTATTGCTAATTTCTGGGGCACCCATGCGCTCTGCTTTACATCAAAGTAATGTTTTTCATAATACACATCAGACAATGCCTGATTGCCATACTCTTTCGCCAAAATATCTGCATATGCATACGGTACAAGTGCTGAAGTGTTTTCAAAGACTGTGTCTCGTAGAGGGAAAATGTCGTCGAAAGTGTAGGAGTGGCCGTCTTTGACCATCATCATATCTTTGCTGTCGTCGCTTTCACTGTCGTTGTTGCTGTCGTTGTCGCTGTCACTGGCAGTCGCTGCGGTTCTGTTTCTTCGAAGAGTGGTAATATCAATAAAAATCCCGGTATTGGTGTCGATCCAGCGAGCATCAATTTTGTTCTCTTTGTCGTAACCACTCTCCTTGCAATGTGGGTTGATTTCGAGAAGATAGTGGTGAATCTCTTGGTAAGCTGTACCTTTCCAGCGGTACATGGTCATGTTGTGGTAGGCGGCTAAGAAGCGCATCGAGTTCTCTGAGACCATGACATCGATATCAGAGTCCCAAGGGAGCACCAATCGATTCCAGTACCAGCCAAGAAGCGTGCCATGCATCAACCACGTTTCGATGCCAATATCACTCATCGTTGACAGATATGCCTGGATCAAGGCTGTGAGGTGCAGATGTTTGGCATCGTATTTCAGCTGCTGGTCTGCAAAACGGCCGTCGTAGTGCATGTGGAAGCTACTTTCGTGGAAGTATTTGTTTGGGTGCTTCGAGTCTTGTTTGACACGAGGTCTGTCCAGTCGTGTTCGCACGCTTGCGAAGTCAGCATCCCTTTTAGCGATGAATGGTGATGCTGTCGAGATTTGGAGAGACAATAATGAGCACAATATCAGCTGGAAGGGCAAGTGCATCGTGCGTCCCGTTGTCGCCGAACAAAATGTTTCTCGTTCCAGATCCAGAATGGTATGGTATGGTAGGGAGCGCTAGAAAGGCCCAATTCCCAGTAATGGCCCACAGGAACACACGAGACTCCGCAAATGCAATCAAAAAACTCTGAGAAACGCCTGGTAAGGTAGTAGGGACTGTACAGAATTTATATGTCCTGGAGCCGGTGGTCGAAGGTCTGGTAGGGGAGGTAGGAGTTAGGGAGATACGAGAAGCTTGGCCGCGTAAGCTTCTTTTCTGTTGCACAAGCCATCCCCCATGAATGAACCAACCTAAAGCTTCGCGCGGTCGGTCGCGTCATGTATAGCCTACGTACTCTACGCCGTCGACGGCAGTGAGGTCCCGGTGCGAATCATGCTACAAGGTTGAATGATGCATTCCTGAGACCTCACACAAGTATCTAGAGGAAATCTCTGGCCATGGTCTAGACCGCACTGATTGTGCGACACTGCCGGGGCTTCAGGCGCGAGACATCGATCTGTCACCTATTATTTGATGGCGTCTACAATGGCTGTCCGTTCATGCAGGAGGAAGAGGTCGCGGGGAATGTGTCATGAAGGAGGAGGAGACTGCTGAGCAACACCAGCGCACTCCTCTCTTGCTTGCTACCTACACTGCAATCACCTAGCATTCATCTCATGTTCCTCCTTATCAGTATGCTCCCAACGCAGCTCTTTCTCTGGCTTTCTGGTATCTAGGTATATTCAACTCCAGACATCGAATGCACTTGGTACACTCCATCTATTGGCAACCTCACCACCCGTCCGCTCCTCCGTATCGGACGTCTCATCTTCCTCTTGGACTATTCTGTTGACCGGTATGGTATGCTAATCTTCAGCTTCAGCTTCAGCTTGGTTACTTGCCGGCCAAGCGTTGCGCGAGCTCTGTTGGCTACGGGTGCACATGTTAGATCGGACTGCCGCGGCGCAGGCTCGTCGATAGATGGCGGCATGGAGCCAGTTGGAGTCTGTCTGGTTGCCTGGTCCTTATCAGTGAATCCATACCTACCTACCTTAAGGTACATACGATGGTGCTATGGGGCTCGTCATCCCGCGGGATGGCTAGATGGTCACCGTGAGATGCATCTCGTCGTCTTCGAGCCACAATGCTGAAGTGGCATCAAGGCTACTACTTCCTTCGCTGGTGTAGGAGGAGAAGGGTCACCTAACGATGTGTTCAGCCAGCTGGTATGCTCCGGGACAAGGGTAAACAGATCGACAACGACAACCAACAATAGTCGAGACGGCAACCAACAACCATCATCATGCCTCGTACGAAAATTGGCACACATGTTCTTATGCCTGATAGGGCAGGCATAAGCGGCTTATCTAGGATAGGGTCAGGTAGGGGAGGATAGGATAGGACGGGGAACGGGATAGGATAGGCCATGTGCACAGGTTGCCCAGGCTTTGGGAGCCACGCGGGGCAGATATACCCACATGAGTACCTCTTACATGTACCTTGGATTCCCATCGATCAGCTCTCGACTCTAGACGGGCCCGTAGGTTGTTCTTCAGGTATTTAATACCTTGCCGCGCGCCCTGTCAAACAACAGCAAAGCAATTCTGGACAGCCGGGCTATTGTCGGCGATTTTTGCAATGCTCCCTCCATTCGACTACTTCGAGCATCGTGCGGCATGGTAAGTCTCAAGTCTCACATTGTTCATCGCACTTTAGTGCCCGCCCATCCCGCGTTCGCGTCAACTCGACGCGCTATCATGAAGCCAAAAAAAATAATTGGCAGCTGACTGAAAGCTGATTTCGTGGTATAGCAGACGAAAGCAGGACGAACGAGCGACACGAATCGCGACTCTACCGAAGCCGTACCTCCTTCCCATTAGTCCTGACGAACGAACTATCCTCACCGCACCCATCGATCAGCTGGTGAAAGATGTGCAGAGTAAAACCACTGACGCGGTCGATGTGCTGCGGGCATATGGGAAAGCGGCCGTGAAGGCGCAGGAGAAGACCAACTCTGTGACCGAAGTGATGATCACAGCTGCAGAAGGATGGATTGAGAATGGAGAGATCAATCTTGATGGCCCTCTTGCTGGGATACCGGTCAGTTTGAAGGACAGCATCGTCGTGGGTGGCTTCGATGCCACTGTAGGTTACTCGTGCAAGGCCGGCAAACCGCACACTGTAGATGGAGCTATTGTGCGAATGCTGAAGGATGCCGGAGCTGTGCCTTTCGTCAAGACGGCCTTACCTGTCACACTGTTGAGCTTCGAGAGCTTCAATGATGTTTGGGGACGATGTCTCAATCCGCACAACCCCAAATACTCCCCAGGTGGCAGTACAGGCGGTGAAGGCGCTATACTTGCTTTTGGTGGCAGCAGAATAGGCATTGGATCCGATGTCGCTGGTTCTGTTCGTGCTCCCGCGCACTTCTCCGGTTGCTACTCACTTCGATGCAGTACTGGTCGCTGGCCCAAGTATGGCGTGGACACTAGTATGCCTGGTCAAGAAGGAATTCCTTCAGTGTTTTCGCCCATGGCTCGCACACTTCCGGACCTTGCATACTTTACACGCTCTTTTGTCCAAATGAAGCCCTGGAACTACGATCAATCGGTGCACCCACTCGCCTGGAGATCTGAGGTTGAGGAGGAAGTCGCCAGCAAAAAGCTCAAGATTGGCGTGATGCGCTCTGACCTGGTCGTCGATCCCGCTCCTGCTTGCGTTCGTGCACTTGACATTGCGGTGGCGGCTCTGCAAGCCCAAGGTCACGAAGTCTTCAATGTCTCCCCACCGAACCCCTACGAGGCCATGGTCATTGCGAGCAACCTCCTCAACGCAGATGGTACCAAAACTTTTCGATCCTTCTTCCGCACTGGCGAGTCTGATGATGCCGGTGCTCGCGAATTCGGCCGATATATGCGTCTCCCTCGATTTCTCAAGTGGTTCTGGTATGCTTACGTCAAATACATCAAACGCGACGAGATCTGGGCCGGATTGTTGGAGCACTGGCATGAGAAGAGCGCATACGAGAATTGGCAATGGGTGGCCAAGCGAGAGGCATACAAGGCGAAGTTTCACACGTGGTGGAACTCTTTTGGCACATTCGGCGACGGTATGGACTTCCTCCTCACACCACCCAATGCAACACCCGCTGTTCCACATAACGGCATGAAAGACGCCAACGCCTCTTGCGGCTACACCTTCCTGTTCAATCTGCTCGATTACACGTGCGGTATCGTGCCGGTCACGCACGTAGACCCGGCCAAGGACGGTCTGTCGCCGGATTTCCAGATGCGCAAATTGAACGGTGTGGCCAGAGGAGCATACAAGCACTACGATGCCACCGCGATGGCTGGTCTGCCCGTAGCTATCCAGCTTGTAGGCAGGAGGCTCGAAGAAGAGAAGGTGCTTGCGGGGATGAAGCGATTGGAGGATGCGCTGGATGCACGAGGTGAGAAGTACGAGCTGATGTATGGTTACGACCAGTAGTTGGTTCCCATGTCAACCTTCTTGTCATTGGTGGTTCTAGCCCACCGAGCACCTGCACGACCAGCCGGCATAGTGTAGATGTTCGAACAATGCAGCAAGTTCACCACCAATGTCGTCGATATACACTCCGACTGCCCGCCAAAGATGACTCTGCGATGACTCTGCGCTCTGTGTTGTGATCTCAAGCTCCAGCCCGTCGTGTGTCGAGAGGACGGTAAGGTTAGTCACCAAGGAGTCTAAGTATTACCGGTCCACCAATTTCCGCAGCAGCCGAATTCAACCGGCTCCACATGAGGGTCGAATTCATCCGTCCACAGATGTGCAATGTTGCGCATGCACCAGCTTATGATTTAGCCAATCTTGCAAGCCTCCCAGTAAGAGGATCACGGGCATCACGGGCCCCCCGACCCAGTCAAGCAGTACAGATGTACTTCTCCGCATCTTCACCACGCGGAGTCTAAGCGGAGACGTATCAGAAGCCTCGTGACGCTGTCCCGCCAACCAGGGATCCTGTTCTCCACGTTCTACCACTGCATGCGTGCATGGAGCAGCCAGGCTCGCCCCGAGTAATAATGATATAGAATCGTTCCTTGCAGACGAAGCATGAACCCTGAGAGCTTATAATAATAATAAGAAGGAATAAGACCTCCGCCAATGCCCAGCCCCAACTCCTCCTTCGCTCTGCCTTCCCTTCCCTTCTCTTCCCTTCGCGCCGCATAGCAGTGATAGCACCATGTTCGTCGCCTCCGGGACTGCAGTTCTCGCTGCAGCGGCATTGGTCTCCGCCCAGGCCGGCTATGGTAGTGCTTCTGCTTCTCCGTTTGCGCCCTTCTCCGGCGACCCTTTCCAGAAATACGAGTTGAGCGCAAATGGCATCAGTGCGACTTTTATTCCGTACGGAGCACGACTGACCAGTCTCGTGGTCAACGACAAGAATGGCAACCCTCAGGACGTGGCGGTCGGCTACGACGAGGGAGCTCGGTACCTGGAAGACACCGAGACGAACCACACCTTCTTTGGCGCCGTCGTGGGTCGATATGCCAACCGGATCAAGAATGGCACTTTCGCCATTGATGGAGTGCAGTCTGACATTCCCAAGAATGAGCACAATGGCACCAATACGCTGCACGGAGGTCTCGTTGGCTATGATCAACAGAACTGGACCGTCGCTGCTCTGTCCAAGAGTAGCATTACCTTCACCTTCTACGACGAGGCTCAGCAAGGTTTCCCCGGCGATGTGCTCAATGTGGGCACCTTCACTCTCGAGGACGACCAGACGTTCACGTCACGTCTTGTTTCAATCCCCTTCAACGATGCCACTCCCATCATGCTCTCGCACCACATCTACTGGTCTCTGGGCGCCTACGTCAATGAAGATGCTCTCACCATCTTGAACGATACGCTCTATCTCCCTTACGCGAAGCGTTACATCCAAACCGACGGCATCCTCATCCCAAATGGCAGCATTGCTGTGACAAAGGGCACCGGATTGGATTTTACTCAGCCAGACACCACAATTGGCAGCAACATCCCCAACACCGCCGGCTTCTGTGGTACGGGCTGCACGGGCATTGACAACGCCTTCATCACCGATCGCGCACCCTCGACTGGAGTGCAAGACAAAGGTCTGGAAGTGCTCCGGATGTGGTCTCCTCACACGGGCATTCAGCTGTCTGTAGAGACGGATCAGAATGGTATTCAGATTTATACTTGCGTGGGACAGAATGGGAGTATCAAGTTGAAGAAGAGCCAACAGCATATTGCTGGTCAGGATGCGGCGCTGGAGAAGTATGGCTGTATCGTGATTGAGACACAAGATGTAAGATTTCCTTTTTCTTTTCCTTTTTCTTTTTTTTTAATCCAGCCTTTGTTTCATTCATGCAGAATGTGTGCGTTTTTTTGCTAACCTCAAAAACCTATCTACCCAACGCCACCCAAACAGTGGATCGACGGAATCAACCATCCTGAATGGGGACGAGAAGAATATCAAATCGCATCTGCGACGACGCCACCGATTGTCAATTTTGCCAAGTTCAAATTCAGTGTTGTGAATCCATAGTACGTAAGCCAAAACGCGCGGGAGAGAAGGGAGAGAGAAGAAAAACAAACACCGAAACAAAAACCAAAAAAGACAGCCTCTCTACCCTGTAAAGTGTAAACGATCGCACGAAAAAAGTTAACGGAAAACTTGTGTTACAGTGCAAGTGCCAAGGGCGAGTTGTAATACATGTATCAAGAGCAAGAGGTACAGGTAGTTTTACCTTAATACAACCCAACCCATCATTGTATTATCCAAAGTTTGATGTGTGAACATCTATGTCTTCACGCCATCATCACACCAACTCAAACACCGCCGCCGCCCTCCTCGTCCCTCCTACCTCCTCCTTTCTGAAATCTTACAACTTCCAACCCTCCTCCTCCAACTCCCCATCTTCCTCCCAACTCCCCAGTAATAACCATAAGAAGAATCATCCTCGACCAAAAAATCCGCTCCGGCAGCAATTGCCATGATACATAAAGATGCCGCGGCTTGAATGTACAGGGGAGTTTGAGACAAAGGAATTTGGGCAAGAATTTTCTGTCCTTTCTGTGCCTTTTGTTGTTGTTGTTGTTGTTGTTTCTCCTTCTCCTGATGATGATGATGATGATCAGGCATCATCACATCGATATCAAAATCATGAATAGAAGCATGCAAAGATTGGATTCTGTTGCTACTACTGTTGCTTTTGCTCTCGGGTGGTGAGAAACGATGATGATGATGAGGAGGAGGAGGATGAAAAAAGTCATCTTGATGCACAATATACGACGGAACATTGTGGATGCGTAAAATGTCACTTCTTCTTCTTCCTCCTCTTATTGTTGTTGCCACATGGTCAGGAGTAGTCGCTGCTGCAGGGTATTTTGGTGGTGGGACTTTTGGAACGGGTTTACGGCGGATGCTTGACTTTGGTTGTTGTGGTTGTTCTTGTCGTCTTCGTCGCTGAGGAGGCGATGAGATGGAATTGTTGGACATGATGGGTAGCAGTAGAATAGAGTTTGAGGCGCCGGGAGTAGAAGTTGGAAGTGTTTGTTGTTGGGAGTGATGGCAGCAGCCTGGAGGAGGATTTCTCATGGGTATGGAACGGGCTTTTTTCTTTGGCGGCAGCTGGATTGGTCTCGGGGCTTCTTCTTCTGCTTTTGCTTCTTCTCCTCCTCCAAGACGCATCTCGCGTAACGTGTTGTCCCTGCTCAAGCGATGGAGACCTCGTGGGACGATAAACTTGATGGTCTTTTTGAAGACGCAGCTTGCTTTGCTGAGCAGTGAGCGGTTGAGGGGTTGCTGTTGACGCTCCAGGTCCGTCGGTGCTGACGAGTTGATACAAGGTAGAGCCAGCGTTTCTTCTCCGATAAGTTCAAATCCTTCTCCTGAACCGAAGACGTCTTCTCTAGTGGGCTCGAGAGGCTTCTTTTTAGAAGGTGAATAGAGGAAGAGAGACAGATGCTTGCCATTACGGATCTCTGAGCGCTCGACCACTGTCTCTTCTTTTGACTTGACCAAATCTTCAAAGCCTGTTGGTAGTTCCCCGATGAGTTTGTCGATATCTTGCTTGATATCGTGGAATGGGGTAAAACTGCTGTGGATCCCGACATCGACTCGTCTTTGGGGCGTCTGAGGAACTGCATTATGCTCTCCTCCTCCTCCGAGCAATTTCAAAGGTGCTGGCCGTGAGGTCGTTGCAGACTCGGTCTGATGGCAAGCTTGCCAAGGACTAGATTCCGGTGGTGTAGGATAGATGTTCTCAGGGGAGAATGGAGTCGTCTGCTCACGAGGCCGGTCGACTGCGTCTACAATAGAGGGTGATCTTCTTCGGGGCGTCATGTACGCGGTGCGCTGTAGCCTCAGCAAATGATCGCCCGAGCTCGCCATAAGTCCTGATTTCGGTAAGTAATTGTGATGTTCTAGATAAAGTCTCACATTTGGATTGCTAGAAGTAGGCAAGTCTCGAATTGATCACAGGTTAATGCCACCTCGACACGACTCAGCAGGTGAATAGACGCGCCACATACAGAGAGCAAGTGACTTGGAGCTTCGATATCCTACAGACCGCGTGTATAGAGGGGCACGTGCCATTCACGTCCATAATGTCCAGTCCACGTGCCGCTTCACATTTCGATAGTCACAGTGTTTTCATAGCCTCCGGTTTGGCTAAAGTTGACGCTGGTTTTGACGCAAAGATCGCTCGTCCAAGACCTATAATGAAGCCAGAATGCAGGAAACATCCGAACTGGAACCACCTGGAACTCTGGTGCTATAGTCGACGCTATCGTTTCGGAGAGGCTGCTGTATTATGCTCGCTGTACTACAATACCCAGCAAAGTGTCGTTATAGAGTACATTAGTAAGACAAGATGTGAATTACCGAAAAAGCGAGCTAAAGAACCCTTTCGACTTCGGCTCAGGCTCAGATTTCCTACTCCGTCGCTCACCATCCTTGCGCTCTCTCTCGTTCCGACTACTGCGAGGACGATCACTACCATGTCGCCTGGACTCTGTGCGATCACTGTCTGTTCGATGGCGATGGTGATGCCGCCTTCGTTGAGAAGAGCTACCTGTATCTTGCGAGCCCGAAGCTGCCGCGGGTGTGTCTTCTCTCGCATCAATATTTGCATCGTCAATGATGGCGATCTCTCTGGCGGCACTGGATACCCTGCGAGTTCTCGGACGCTCATCTTCGCGCCTGCTGCTTGAATATCTGCTAGTGCGGATTGGGAGACTGTCAGTACGGGAGATAGTGTCTTTCCGGAGCCCAAATAATGTTGGCACAATGTAAGTCGACTTGCTCTCGTAGCGAGGGCGTTCAGCATACGACTCACGTCTACGACGTCTTCGTTCAGCATCATCGCGAGCCACAGCTTCGGCTTCTTCTTTAGCAATGCGACTTGCTTCTGCTGCAGCCGCCTTGCGTGCAGCTCGGCGCGCTTCATGGCGGATTCGGCGCAGCTCTTCTTCCTCGGCCAATCTTCGTTCTTCTTCATAGGCGCGAGCGGCTTCTCGCGCTTTTCGTGCCTCCCTACGACGCTGGCGCTCAATATCGTCTTCCAGACTCCGTGACTTACTGGAGCGAGAACTGCGACTACTACTGTGCTTACTGGAATGAGACTTCTCCGCGGACTTCTTCTTGTCTTCGCTTGAAGATTTCTTGGGAGATCTCTCCCAGTGATCAGCTTTGCTACGTCGACTGGTGGTTGGCGAAGGTGGAGGCTCTGCAGATGGTGAGGTCTGCTCCTTTGTCTCGTCTGCATGGCCAACCTCGGCCTCCGGCGGAGACTCACTGCTTGGCAATGGCGTCTCTACGATATTCTCGACAACAGGGGCATCCGGTGATGGCTCGGCTATAACCTCTGGTTGCGAGTTGTCCTCCCCATCATGCTTTGAAGCGGGTTCTTCAGTCTGTTCGCCGCTATCAGGGCCCTCAGGACTCTCTACGGCTGCCCCTCCGGAGCCCTGTTCATCCTGGGGTTCGTCCTTTGGAACGGCCTCAGCCGGCTCGTCGCCCGTAGCGTCAGGTGTAGCTTCGTCGTTGGAGACCTGATCCACAACCGCCTCTGCCTCTTTAGACGGTTCAGCATCTGGCGTCGTCGTAGACTCTTGGGCGGCATCTGGAGCGGGAGCCTCTTCGGGACAGTTTGTTGGCTCCGTGGCGCAAGACTCAGGCTCAGCAGCAGGAGTCTCAGGCTCAGCAGCAGGAGGCTCGGGCTCAGTAGCAGGAATCTCGGGCTCAGCAGCAGGAGGCTCGGGCTCAGCAGCAGGAGGCTCGGGCTCAGCAGCAGGAGGCTCGGGCTCAGCAGCAGGAGTCTCGGGATCAGCAGCAGGAGGCTCGGGATCAGCAGCAGGAGGCTCGGGATCAGCAGCAGGAGGCTCGGGATCAGCAGCAGGAGGCTCGGGATCAGCAGCAGGAGGCTCGGGATCCGCGGCAGGAGTCTCTGCCTCAGCGGCAGGAGTCTCGACCGTGGCCTCTTCTGGGCTCTGCTCGGTCTCGACGGAATGCGCAGCCTCCACGTTGGTGCCGTCTGGGGTCGCAATGTCTTCAACATTCGACTCCGCCACTTCCGCAGTTTCTTCATCTGGGCCAGCTTTCTCAACTTCAGCTACAGATTCGGTCTCGGGCGGATCTTGATCATGAGTCTGCGTCTCAGTCGTATCTGCTGTGGTTTGCTCTTCAGAAGTCTCCAATGGTGGAACATCGCTCGCGGTCTCATCTGGCGGTTTATCGGCGACCTCGATCTCGGAGGCTGATTGGGCTTCTGCAGACTCTTCAGGCACTGAAGCTTGATCTTGCGATTCTCCTGCCTGCGCATCTGTGGCCACCTCTTTACTCTCCTCGATCTCTGCATCAGCAGTCTTGTCAGTCGATTGCTCGCCCGACTCAACGTTGCCGTCTCCTCCACCCTCCTCTGGTGAGCTTTCCGCATCTTGCTTCACCTCTGCTTCATCTACGGGCTCGGCCTCTGCTTCGACGGTCTCCTGAGGTGCTTGTTCGCTTGGCTCAACATCAGGTTCTCCACTTTCTTCGGGTGAGCTCTCCGCATCCTGCTTTGCATCCGCCTCCTTGGTATCCTGCGAACCTGCATCGTTCGCATTCTGGGTCGGTTGCTCGCCTGGCTCTACATCGCTGTCCTCATCTTCTTCTTCTGATGAGCTATCCGCATCTTGCTTCACATCCGCTTCATTCACGTTTTCGGACTCTGCGCTAACGGTCTCCTGAGTTGCTTCCTCGCCTGGCTCAACGTCGGCATCTCCTCCACCCTCCTCTGGTGAGCTCTCCGGATCTTGCTGCACATCCGCCGCTTTGGTTTCTTGTGACTCTGCATCACTCGTGTTCTGGGTCGATTGCTCGCCTGGCTCAACATCGCTGACCTCACTGTCTCCGTCCCACGAGCTAACCGAATCTTGCTCCAAATCTGCCGGCTGATCACCTGAATCTTCAACAGCAGTAGTCACTTCCTCTTCTGCTGGATTCTCTACCTTCTCAGGAGTCTCATCTGGTATCGTCTCTGGTGCTGCTTCGGTTCCGTGGTCTTCGGAATCTTCAAGATCAACGGCATTATCCTGAGGCGTTGCCGCCTTCTCGAGACCTGGGTCTTCGGCCTTATCGGCTTCAACTTCCACGTCTGTTGCATCCTTAACATCATGGACCTCTTCAGTGACCTCGACGATGGCCACATCTACTTCAGGAGCGCTCTCGGCTGGAGGTTCTGCGTTCGTCTGTACCTCGACTTGATCGGTCTTATCATGTTCCGCTGGGGCAGCGTCGGGCTCAGTCACCTCTGGTGCTGGCTCAACCGCTTCAGTGTCTTCATGACTGGGTGATGCGATGGTATCCTCGACGGCTGGCGCATCTTCAGTGTCAGTAGGAAGAGCAGGGTCTGCTTCGTCTGCCTTCGCTTCTTCGACGGTGGCATCTTCTGTTTCCTGAGACGGCAGTGGCGGGTCTTCGGCAGAGGCAGGAGCCGCAGGAGTTGCATCACTCAGATTGATGCCCAGTCCCAGAGATTCGGCGTCCTTGGACTGAGATTTGTTGGACTTCTTTGACTTCTTGCTTGACTTACTTGACTCAGGCTCAGATTTCTTCTTGGATTTACTTTTGCTCTTTGAGGATTTCTTGTCCTTCTTCTCCGATTTCCCCTTCGGTGGTTCCAGCTTAGCGGGTGGTGCTGGGTCGCCAGCTATCTCTTCGACACCTCCTTCCGGTACAGGGTTATCTTGAGAAGGGGCTTCACTGGCGTTGACGGCCTCAACAGGTGCAGCTGAGGCGTCTTCTGAAGCTGCTTCAGGAGCAGGGCCCTCTTCGGCAGGAACGGGCTGAGGCGCATCACCCGGACCGTCCACGATGGCAACGATGTCGTCCGGATCCCCGCTGTCAACTGCGGCAACCTTTTTCTTCTTCCCCTTTGTGCCTTTCGCCGCTTTCTTCTGTCGCTTGGAAGATTTCGGCTCCGAGGTACCAGGCGCCCACTGTACACTTTTCTTCTCGCTGTCATCCTGGTCTGCGCCAGTCGCTTGAGGTTCAGTCTCACCACTTGCGTGCTTAGCGTTGTCTTGATCGACCGCCGGGGGTTCGGGTGCTTCAGGAGGAACGTCCGCTGGTACATCCCCTTCGGAACCCGGTGATGCTTCGTTGGTTTCCTCGGCTGCTTTTTCATTAGACGGCGCCTGCTCCTCTGCCGTAATGGGAGCTGATGGTTCTGGCGCTGACTCTGGCGCTGACTCTGGCGTTGGGTCATCGGCTACAGCTGGGGCATCGTCGCTTGGTGTCGAAGTCTCAGGAGGGGGCTCGTTCTCGCTTGTTGCGGCCGGACTTTGTTCAGATTCGACAGTCTCCACCTGAACAGGTTCGTCTGGACTTGATACGGCTGGCTCTCCTTCTCCTGAATGCTCTTTCGTCGGTTCGGCAGGGACATCTTCTTTGACAGAGTCTACTGTTTGCGCCGGGGCCTGATCGCCTGTCTCAATTACAGCAGGTGACTCTGCAGGCTCCGGTTCTTGCGACTCTCCTGCTGCCTGTGGCGGCGTTACGTCCGCATCAGTCTCCTGAGCGGCTTCGGCGGGAGTATCTGCTTTTGGGATAGGTAAGCAAAGTCTATTGAAGGACAACGTTGGACAGCATACCTGCAGGTTGGGCTTCGGCTGCCTGAGGCTCTCCGTCTGTTTTCTTCTCTTCGTCGACGTCTTGCTTCTCTACTTCGTCTTCTTTCTTCGCTTCGTCGTCTTGCTTCTTTCCTTCATCTTCCTTGTTCTCTTTTTCATCGTCTTCATCTTCATCATCGGTGGGCTCCGGCACCGGATATCGTACCTTGTATCTTGGTATGAAAGGCTTCGCTGCACTTTCCGGGGAGATGGTTGGCGTCTTCGGTCCACCTCGTGCTGGATGCACGCTGAGCATTGGGTCTCGCCATGTTGCTATCGAGATCTCCTTGTAGCCATATCTCTCCTTCACGGCATCCCACGACATCTTGCCGTAGATCAAGTCGAATGATGTCTCTCGCTCTCACATTCACGAGGACAATTTAGCAGGACGGGTTAGGTATCTGTGGTGATCTTGTGACATGACAATCTCGGGTGAATATGAGCTTCTCGCTGTGCTCGCGACTGCGTGGTATATTAAGACACTGTGAGCGCGAAGAGACGCGGCTTACTGAGGACTCTGCAACACAGTGTAGAGGTAGGTAGATGATGTAGAACGATGCCGTTTGGAGCATTCCGTGTACGCTCGCGGGCGTCTCTCACCTCTGATGTACTCTCTGACCTCGATGAGTCGATGGCAGGCAGATAGCCGTCGCTGCACGATACGTAGATGGAAATTGAAGCGTGAACCACTTGAGCACGCAGATATGAGCCGACTGGAACCACGCTTCACAGCAGGGAGACGGCGCCTGTCCGCTGGGTAGCTGCTGACGAGACAGCATGGCAGCTAGAACTGCAAGCGCAGACCAGAACAGCATAGAAGCAGCGGGACCAAAGAAATGAGTTGGGTCCTCGTGCATCGGACGAGTGTAGCAGATTACCCGATTCGTGCTTCTCGTACTCCGCGAAGCCCGCGAGGCCATCGGGAAAAAGCCCTTTATTTCTCTGATGCTCACACTGTCACAAGTAGTGACATGCGCTGCACAGAACCGTTCGGGGGGTGTGGGGGCGCTGTCCAATGGCTGATGTATCGCATCTTGCGGCCCGAGTAGAAGGCCTGCGGTGGTCGGCGGCGAACGACCAATGGCGCCACGACTAGGCTTGGAGGAGGCCGAATCGTTTGGGGGTGGGCGGGGGGTGGAAGCAGCAGTGAGGTGAGGGCGGAACTACGTGGCACGCTGTCGAGAGTCGAGAGTAATAAGGTACCGACCAGGGCGGGCCCGCTGGCGATGGCGATGGCCGCTCTCAGTGGAGCCCCGACGAGAAGGGTCAGGCTAGATGGATATAGTTAGTAGTAGTGGTGGTGAGGTAGTGTATACTGTATATCGTATATTGTAATTTGTGTATTGCCATTTGCGGGTGTATTGTGTATAATAATGTGCTACGGAGGTAGTCTGTAGCATCTGCGTCTGCGTCTGCGGGTGCGTGTGGCTGTCTGCGTCTGTGTCTATCGGGCAATCTTCGGCACTCCACAACGGCCATGACAGCTCCAGACATGCGCCAAGACTTGTGAATTGCCGGTGCGTCCACGTCACGCGTCCCGTCCCTTCGTCGCACGTGTAGCACCTGTAAGTGGTCTCATGTGGAAGGACAACAAAGGACAACCAACATGTGCATCCTGCATCGACACCCATCGCCTACGAACGCCGCTCTGCCCTGCCCATCGCCCATCGCCCAACGCCCAACGTCTATACCTTACTTCTATACTCTACTTCTATTCTAGTTCTGCTCTACGCGAGCCGCGCTTCATTCGCCGACTGCCATCCCGACTCGAACACCTCATTCACATGCCACGCGCCGCCAGCGCAGCCGAGAACGTCCTCGCAAACCCGTCGACATGCTCCTCGTCCAGCATCGTGTAGTGCTCGCCGCCGACCTCATGGAAGCGGACATCAGACGCTACCTCTTGCCAGCGGCAGAGGTGGTTGTCGAGCCACTCTCGCTTGCTCTGTGCCACAATGGCCAGTGGCTGGCAGTAGAAGACGTCCATCGTTGATACTGCACCAACGGGCTCGTAATCCCGAGCCATCGACTGCATGGAATGCGCCAGGTCTGCCCACTGGGCAAAGTCTTCCGATGTGAGCTCGAGTTCTTGGAGGCGGTCTGGCGGCGCGGCGTCGAATACGGCTTGGATAATCGACGCTCGTCGCTTGGAGCCTGTGCCTTGCGAATCGTCTTTGGCTTCAGGGTCATGGAGTAGTCCGAGGAAATGACTGAGATGGAGAGCACACGATTTCCAATCCAGCTGCTGCATGCGGAATTTGATATGTGGCGGCAGATTGAAGCTCGCCAGAAACTCGACTCGTTCTCCCTGGCCTTCGCCCTGGAGCATCTTTGCCGTCTCAAAAGCGAGCATTGCACCGTAACTATATCCCGCGAGTGCATACGGTCCGCGAGGCTGTTGTTTCTTAATTGCTCGATAGTATGTTTGGACTGCTTCATCGACGCTCTCGAAGAAGCTCTCGCCCAAGTTGAAGCCTCTCGCTCGCAAGCCGTACACAGACCGATCATGAATGCGTCTGGCAAGCTGTATGAACACAAGGATTTCCCCTACGCCTGGATGAAACAGCCAGAGTGGTGTCTTGGAAC
The DNA here is from genome assembly GCF_000320565.1 of Sphaerulina musiva SO2202. Lineage (NCBI taxonomy): Eukaryota > Fungi > Ascomycota > Dothideomycetes > Mycosphaerellales > Mycosphaerellaceae > Sphaerulina > Sphaerulina musiva. The sequence continues at coordinate 1,876,486 of NW_016017385.1, read as the reverse complement.
CCTGGGCACGCAGCTCTACCACAGGATCGTAAGTGACAGCCGCGCTTCCCTCATCGCCGCTGTCCGGCTCCGTGACGCTGTCTCGTCGTCTCCGTGGCTGCAGTTCCACGCCCAATTTCTCGATTGTGGAACATTGCAGGAGCTTGACTAGCGGTAAATCCAGTTGCAAGCCAAGCTCGATCTTACGCCTCAGCCGGATGAGGTCGATTGAGGTGATTCCTAGGCTGTACCAAGGAGTGCGCACGCCAATTGAGCTCGCGATGGTTTCCCCAAAGGTCTCGCGAAAGATGCCGAGCAACTGAGCTTCACATTCGTTCCTGGGCTCGATCTCAGCATGATCAGCATCACTCGCGTTGGCAAGTACATGACTCTTCAATTTGCCTTGCTGAAGCGCCTGTCGTAGCTTTGCTCGGGGAAGTTTACCCAGCGTAGATCTTTGGATCTCACTCTTGTCCACAGGAACCACATATGGACTGATGCCATGACTACGCAGGGTCGTTGTCACGATTGCTTCGTGAGTAGCGCGTCTTTGTCGTATGTCATCGTTGGCATAGGTAGTTGCATAAACAACAGCCAACTTCTCGTCATCGGTAGGACTTGGCCGGAATCCAAAGCAAGCATAGAGGTCGTTCACTGCGCCAGGCAAAGACAGAGCGCTGAGCTGGCTCTCCAAGTCAGATGCGACGATTGTGACTCCGTTGATGCGAATGTGGTCTTTGATGCGGCCGATGAGGTGCACGTTGCCAGAGTCATCTACAAATGCTTGATCACCGGTGTCAAACCAGCCATCTGAAGTGAAGGCACTCGCTGTGGCCTTGTGGTCGTTATAGTACCTGGAAAACACCTGGGGCCCTCTGATTTGCAAAGTACCACGGTCGTCCTCGTCCTGTGAAGACATTAGCTCCGGCGATACTGAACGCCTGTGCAGACTCCACGCGGGACTCTAAGCTGTCGTAGGATCCAAGACTCACCTCGCTACCAGCTACACGAACCTCGAAGCCACCAACAGGTTCGCCCAACGAAGCGAATTTCATGCCACTGTGTACATCCCGAGCGGGGCACTCGAGGTTATACGTGCATCCAGCACAAGTTTCCGTCATGCCAAATGCCGGCTGGAGCACACTCGAGGGAGCATGAAGCCGACGCAACGCCTGGTCCAGCTCGACACAAAGCTGCACCGGATTAGCTTCTCCTCCAGAAACGAGCTGCGTCAGGCTCGTCAAGTTGATATCATTCAAGCTGAGCTCATCCGCATCCTCGATTGACTTCAGCAAGCCCGCCAGAAGAAAGTTTGGCGCCACCGTTCTTGCGACTCTGTGCTTTGTGATCATCCTCAGCAACAACAACGGATCGGCTACGACGTCGGCAGGCTGAATGTGAATTTGATCAAGTCCTCGGTACATGGCGAGAAGGTGCGTCTCGGTCAACGCCGCAACGTGGTCCATCCCAATCCAGTTCAGGAGTGAAGTTCCTGTAGTCAGACAAGTGACACTGTCCTTGCCAGCCAGGGAGGCCAAGATTTGTCGATGCGAGAGCATGACAGCTTTGGCATTGCCGGTGCTTCCAGACGTGAGCATCAATGCTGTCAAGTCGTCAGGCTTGGCAGCTGTGCGTTGTTGTTGCAAAAGATCAATCGTGCCGACCGAAGATTCCGCTGCTTCCAGGTGCTCTACTGCCAGCAGAGACATGTCCGAGTACCCAGTGAAGTTGGGGAAATCAGTCTGTCGGAGTAGGCACATCGGATCGTCGAAGAGCTGGTAGAGGTGTGCGAGATGCAGTCGACGCTGATCGCTATCGATGGGTAGTGGTGATGACAATGCTGGGACACAACCCGCCATCAACACGGACCAGAACCAGACCACATTGTCCAAATGGTCCCTCAAGTGCAACAAAATGACGCCGCCCGTCTTGAAGCCGTGCTGTTGCTGCAGTGCGCAAGCCCTCCTGGTGCTCAGAGTTTCCAGCTCGGCATATGAGAGATTGCGTGGATGATCCGTGTCGTGAAGGGGATACGACACAATTCCCGTCGAGTCATCATTGCGGACAACCTGATCGAGCAGGTCGAACAGATTCTGGACTTCTCCCTCAGCAGGCATGATGTATGTGGGTGGGTAAGGGATTTTGAAGAACGTTGAGTATAAGTTTCATTCAATGAGTGCATATGCCACCAGGGACGAGGGGTCTGTGTGGCAGTGACGGAAGTGAGGAATTAAATACTGACAATACATTTCTTACCCATAGCAAAAGCTCCCCGGTAACATACATATCCCCGTGCCGCCTTCGAGCCGCCCTACTCAATGGGAGGTGGATTCCGAGGAGTAGGTAGTAGCATGGCATCCACATGTGTGCAGAGGCCGAGAGGCCGGTTCTTTGTCCTTGATAGCAAGCGAGAATCAGCCACGTTCGTGTAAGTAGTCTTTGAGCAGACTCATTTTGTGGAAATAACGTGCTCGTTTTTTCATTGTTTTGCCACGTTGGCGTATCATCACCATCATCCTGTTCAGTGGGTTGAGTGAGTAAGTGGATGAGTGAATGAGTGAATGAGCGTGCAACAGGGTTCTCTCGCGTCATAACCTGACTGCGGCCTCAATAGGAGGCACGAAGAAATTTCGCCAAGTGAGCGACCACTTTTTCCCGCAAAATATTGATCTTGTCTGTCCACTGTGCCTGCCTTGTGGTCCCCGAATCCTAGTAGCTACATCCTGAAGGTTCCAGTTGCAGTTCACTTCCATTTCTCCGAAGTGATTTCTCATTGTCGTCACCTTGGGCTCATTTCTCAGCAGCGGGTGCCTACTACCTTCAGGTTAGTACCTGATCTTGCCTTAGGGAGTCAACATCTGAGCCCCCTGCGCCCCCTTTTGCAACTTGCGATATCGATATTCCGGCCTCTTCCGCAATACGGCATTTGCATTCTCTCTCTCCCTCCCTCTCTGTCTCTCAACATGCCCTTTTCAAAGGCCTTGGCCAACTTGGAATTTCTTGCGCAAAATGCAAACCAAAACAGCTTCAAGAACGAACACGAGCGTCGAAAGGCAGTTCAACTGGTCCAGAAACTTCTCGCCAACATTGAAACCCCCTGGGAGACGGCGTCCAGGTTGTTGTTGATCGATCCCTTCGCCATCGCAGCGTTGAGGACACTGGTGAATCTGCAACTGTTCTCCAAATGGATTCCAGCAGACAGTCACAAGAGCTTAGCTGAGCTTGCACAATTGACTAGCTGTGACTCCCGACTACTTTGTGAGTGCTCTTCGGCCATTTGATTGGACTCGCCTCATTCCAGCTGCTGACACAATGTTCTAGATCGTCTTCTCCTCACCATGGTGCCTCACCACTGGCTCCATTACTCTGCACAAGACCAGACGTTCTCGCTCAGCACTTTTACAAAGGCGCTTTGCGACCCATCTCTCGCGGCCACGTTGACTTTTCATGCCCACGTCGTCTCACCAGCTGCCCGAGAATTTCCAAACTTCCTCGCTGCAACACACTACGCGAACCCGATGGAGCCACAGCTCGCACTGTGGCGATATACTGCTGGATCGGAGCTGGTACCGTGGTTTCAAAAGAACTCGGAAGCCTTCATCAGCTTACACCATGTGATGCGACTGCGAGGTAACCACAGCGAAAAGTGGACCGAGTTCTATCCCTGGGAGCGGGAAATCGTGAACCGCCTCGAACCAGGTGGAAGGGTCGCTTTCGTCGACATCGGAGGTGGTGTGGGACAAGACTCGGAAGCACTGAGGCTCAAAGCCCCTGAAAGCTTCCCAGCAGGATCCATTATCCTTCAAGATCTGAACGAAGTCATGGATCGCGCAGAAGCAGCGGGCGAGTCCATTGTGAGAGCCAGTCACGATTTCTTCCAACCGCAGCCCGTCATCGGTGCAGCCGTGTATTTCATGCATCTCGTACTGCACGACTGGCCTGACGACAAAGCCGGCCAAATTCTCGACAACCTCAGACCGGCCATGAAGCGCGGATACAGTCGTCTTCTGATCAATGACATCGTCTTGACAGCATCCATGGACGCCATGGTTTCGGCTTCGGACCTCCATATGACCATGAATGGCGCGCAAGAGAGAACCAGAGAAGAGTGGGAGTCGCTGCTCGAGAAATCGGGCTTCACCGTTCGCAACTTCTACTTCTCGCCACTTTCTGAACAGGCGTTGATTGAAGCAGAGCTTACCGAAGAACCTGTCGCTCCGCCGTCCAGGCTATGACCGGATAGATGTTCACTATCCCGGGGAACAAAAGGGTCCGAGGAAAACGTAGGAGTTTTTCCAAGTAAGGGGGAGGGGATCTGGATTGATGATACCTTGTACCACTATCGAAAGTTGCTGTTTTACACCGTGATACAATTAGTTCCTGCGGCTAGCTTATCATTTATGTTTGTTAATGACCACAAAATTGACTTGATATCGCACTTGGCTGTTCGAGCTCGCCCTTATCATACCAGAGGGGCTTCTTTTCAGGTTCTTGTTATAGCCATAAGGTACATACTTCTTTCCCGAGGTAATCTACATATACTATCCTTGTTGCGCCAACGCCTCCGTAACAAAACCATCCGCCTCATGTGCTCCATTGCATGTCCACGCCAGAATCTGTCTGGTTTTCACAGGAATTGCGTGTTTCTAAAACAAAGAAAATAGTCACGGACTCCTAGTTGTCCTGAGCGGCCTCGGCTGCAGCAAGTTTCAACTGCGCAGAAGCACTCTGGAACAGCAGACCAAGTCTGTCGCCACCAATGACATACAGTTCCGCAACCATGAGGTGTGCACTGACGAAGACAACACTAATCTGAAGGCCGACCATCTTGACGTAGAGCTTGATGAGTCTCCATCGAGAAGCGTTGTCGAACGATCTCCAGGCCTGAACAAAGATCGAACGAGCGCTGCCCTTAGCAGTGATGTCGAGGTTGCCAACAATGGCCTGGCGATCGAATGGGACGATCGTGTCCTGATCCTCTGGCAAGAGGAGTGCCTCAATACGGGTGAGTGTAACAGTGGCTGGTAGTAGAATTGCGAATGCAACAAAGAGTCCAGTAGCCGGCACAGCGAGGTACTTCAAGCCCATCGAGATCAGCTTGCTGCAATCGTGCTTGGCAGCATCCGCAACATGACCATGGTCGAGTTCAGGCAAACCAAGAGCGAAGGCGACGACGATAGGCAGGATCAAGGTCGCTTGCTGTGCCACTGCAAAGACAAATGATGGGAGCAGGATGGCTCGGCATTGATCTCGTGCAACAAATCGACGGTGGAAGGGCTGATCGGATGAGTAGGCAATCATGGAATGAGTCCAGACCATGTGAAGCCTGGCAAGGCCAACAGATGCCACGACGTACATGGCGGCGTTACCGAAGAGACCGAATCCGAGGAGTGCAGAAAGGAAGTTGGTGATCAAAGAATGCATGAAGTGGTAGACAATGCTGACGCCGGCGCCTCTCCATCGCGCGCGAAAGCCCCCAATACGGGTCAAGTGCCTCAATGTAGTGCGAATCTTGCTGGTGATGGGCTGGTTGTTGATCAGAGTGACCTCGATGTCAGCTTCAGCCTCCGAAGGCATCAGCGGCTCTTTCTCGGCTGGTGCATCTGGCTGGTCGGCGTAGGCGGGCGGCTTGCTCTCGATGATGGCAGTGGTGGTGCGGGACTCGATCATGGCCAGAGTGGTCATGACCTCTCCAACGGTGTACTTGATCTGCGACTGGTCAGCGTGTGCGCCTCTCCTCAGGACATTGTGGCTGCTGCCTTGCGCCGCTCAGTGTCCTTGTGTATTACGTACCGATGCCACCAGGAGAAGCGTCAAGAAGGCGGTAACGACGACGGGCAACATCTCCCATGGCTGCACCTCCATCTCTGGCGCCGAGTGCTGGTACAGGTGCGCGTCTTGCTGCAACTTCGCCATCATCTCTGGACTGGGTCCGCGCAGGTGCTCTTGCGCGGCCTCATAGCCGCGCTTGGCCAGGTGGCCGAAGATCTGTCCGTGGATGCCGGACATGGTGACTGTGATGGTGGTGGAGATGGGGTGATGGAGGAGGAGGAGTGTCAGATGGGAGAGGTTGGTTCGAAAGAGAAGGAGAAGTGAAGAACAGTGAGTGCAGTGAGGTGGGTGTGGTAGACAAGGGAGTCGCCTGGTGCTGCGCCACAGCAAACAGGTGCATGACGAAGCAGCCGGCAACCGTCAGCCGCCCGTGGCCCAGTCACTCGGTGATCGGTGGTCGGTGATCGGTGGCCGGTCAGCTATGGCACTACCTCCTACACCCTAGGTAGTTCTACCGCAGTCTACCTACTTTTACCCGATAATTGACTACCTACATAATAGTGCCATGAAATTGACCCCCCAATTGCAGCCAAAATACCCAGCGTTCACGGTCTACAAATGCGAAGAGTTCTATGGAAAAAATTGACAAGCCAGCGCTGAGAGCCAGAAAAGCTGCAAGACTGGTCCATATGCTGTTCGGCTTGTTGAATACCTTAATGTCGTGAATGACGAATATCTCTGAAATCGATATCCTTTCCGTCGTGAATGTCGTCTTCTGTCGTGTCTCGTCTCTACCTAAACTTAGTCAAGAGTGTTGATATCAGTTTCGGCACCGTACTCCAGCACGACCCATTGACAGAATTTCTCGAATTCATCCTGCCATTCCTTTAACCTCTTCGCACGCAGATTCTTTCCGAAGCTGCCATCTTTAATCTCCTGCTGCCACTGCTTCGCTGGACACTCTTCGTAATTAGCCCATCGCACACTATTCTCTGCCAGACTGCCCAGTCCAGCAAGCCCAAGGTTCTCCCAGCCTTGCAATGCCTGCCAGAAGTCGTGTGTCATGCCGTTCGTGCCGTGTCCCAGAATTGCAGGATCGTCATTCGCGAGGGCGCATGGCACGCCTCGAGCCAGGAGACTGGGCAGATAGTGTGACATGATACCACCGGTAAAGCGAAGCACCTCATTGCTGACTGGACAACTCTCAATCAGAATCTTTTTCTCCTTGATCATGTCGACCAGGAGTGGATGCTTAGGAAGTGAAATCGCATGCCCGATCCGTCTCGTGCCAAGAAGGACAGCATCAAACAGATTCTCGTCAACTTCGTCACCATCGCCGAGCGTTTCTCCGGCATGGAAGAAGAATGGGATATCAATGCCCTCCTCGGCGCAGCGTTTCTTGAACCAGAAAAGCTCAGGCAGGAGATCTTGCAGCGGGCGTCCATTGTCTTCCTGGCCCACCAGATCGTAGCCAAGAATAGTATCTGGGAAAGCCAACTTGTGCTCAATGCACATTTTCATATCTTCCACTACGGCTTTGGGTCCAAGCTGTCGCTGGGTGGTCCAGATAAAACTTGCTCCCCAAAATCCCTTGCCGTCTTCCGAAGCCTTGAATGCATCAATCTCATCTTCGAGCACTTCGAAGAAATACGTGTAGTCTTCATCTGGAGCCTCCGAGCCCTCCCGATAGAACGGATATAGAAAGATATGCCTAATGTCAACCCACCTTACACCATCATCATTGAGGCCCTTGAGCATGACGCGAATGAATTTCCTGAATATGGGCTCGTAGTGATGCAGCGAGACAAGAATGCCAAAGCACGCCCTGAAACGCTCCCAGACGTCACCAGGCCCCAGATGATGTGATATAGCATCGGTCTGGGACAGCGACACTCTTGATTTCAGCCATTGCTTGAAACCGTCGACGCCTCCCTCAGGAAAACTCTCGGCAGCAATCGTGACAGGAATCAAATCTTCCGGCTTATATGACTCAGACCATAAGTGCGGTCCATTTGACTGAGATTCCTGCTTGGCAAACTTGAAAGAGAAAGGGTACAAATGATCTGTACGGAGTTTGGGTGTATGCATCGACCGCGGTGCTCGTATACACATTCCAGGGGTCGTAAGTGCAATGTCTGCGAGCCAGTCGAGGTCGCCCATGGCATCTAGATGGCAATGCAGTAGAGCTCCCTTTGGCATTCTTTTTACAATTTGCCACAGCTTACTGCTCTCCATGCGCTCCTTAGCCAGGGAAAACATCATGCCAGGGTAAATCGGCTGGTCGTTGATCTTCGCTAGAGCATTCTCGTAGCCTGGATGCCACAACGTGTTTTGTTCTTCGAAGCGAATAGCAGCTACTATCGCAGCGGCCTCGTTTTGCATCGGTGTCATTGCCTCTCGGAAGATGTGGTCGCTACGACGCTGCTTTTCCTGGGCAATGAGGGCGTCTCTGCCGTCCAGGTACTTTTGGATGAATGGTTGGCCCATGTTTGGGAGGCCTTCCTTTTGTGCCCAGGCGTCGAACTCTCGCTGTTCAATCTCATCTGCAGTCGCCGACTCGCCATCATCAATTTTGAGCTGCTGGACAGCCGTTTGGGCATCTTCGACAGGGTGATCGGACATGTTGAGTAGGAGGTAGCATAAGGTGTGTATCTCCAACAGGATGGTGTCGATACTGGGCAAGGATCACTCCGGCTGAGGTGCAAGAGCTCCAAAAGTGATGGCACGGCTCTTGGTCCGATCCGAGGGGTCGTCCCGATCCCGGTCAGGTGCTCAGTCCCGCCCAGTGCCCACCACCGTCATGTCAACAGGACAACATACATACATGGCCTTACCTACAGTACATAGATAAATCTCCTGTATTCTCGACACCATCACGCCCACGGTCGCTCATCCTACTAATAGTCTTCAAAAAGCACGCTGAGCCTACGGTCATCCTCCAATGATCCTTGAAATTGAAGCACCACCCACGTCAAGCCAAAAACAACCAGTTGACCGAATACAATCAACCACAAAATCCAATATCTCTCAGCAGAAAGTATAATCATCTCAATGTCTTCGTTTTTGACTTCTGCAGTGGCCAAGCTCAACCCGTTCGCCAAACGGGAACGAGACGAAGACGACCATGGAGAGCAGCTTGAGGCCGGCTCGATTGCTGGAGGCGGTCACGCTTCGAGAGTGTCTCACATCACCAGGAAAGAGCTACGAGTTAGCCATGCCCTGAAGGCGTATCTCGTCAATGCAAAGATCTTGGGTCCACAGGACGTGGACCTCAATGATCCACAGGCTGAGAACTCGGGCGCTCTGAAGGAAATGCTAGACAATCCTCATATTCAAGTTCCTAAGGAAATTACGGGTCGGGGTCGTCCTTTGACGGAGTACTTTATCAGCTCTAGCCACAATACCTACCTACTCGCTGGTCAATTGTATGGCTCCTCATCTGCAGTACGTAAGGCGAAACTTTAATCGGCACTCTTACCCACCCTGTTTCCTTCCCTTGCACATGTGCGGAGGATACGAGCTTTAAGCAACAGTCAAACTTTAATAGACGAGTTGAATTATCGGTTGACTTGAAATTGATTAGGTTGCATACGAGACAGCTTTGAAGGCTGGCTCGCGTTGCGTGGAGATTGATGCCTGGGACAATAGCGAGGATCCGGATGAGCCTAAGGTCACTCATGGTAAGTTCGTGGACCATAATTCACCCTTTAACATTCTAATTATTCTTCTTCCCAAAACCAGGCTGGACTCTCGCCTCGCGGATCGCCTTCAGAGCTGTTTGCGAGACCATCCGAGATGCGGTTGACAACGAGGCAAGCCAACCACAGCAGACAGGATATGCACCTGCCCCTATCTTGATTTCACTTGAGAATCACTGTGGTGAACATGGACAGCTTCGTCTATCACAGATAATGCGCGAAGTCTGGGGTAATCGTCTGCTCAGCAAGGAAGTGCGAGACGAGGGCGCTAGAGAACAGAACGAGTCCGGCAAACACGTGGACTTGATTGAGCTGGGATCCAAAATCGCAGTCATCGTTGAATACCACTTGCCAGATGAGGCCGAATCCGACACAAGCGATGACGAGGGTGAAGATGAACAAGCTCGCATGGACCTTGAGAAGTGGCGCCAGGAGAAGAAGGAATCTCCTAAGGGTATGATCATTCCAGAGCTCGCAGAATTAGGTGTATACGCGCAGTCTGTGAAGCCTACCAATCAATCCTGGTTCGATCCCGGTGAGCTGCAGAATGGCCCAAGGCATCACCTCATCAACGTGTCCGAGTCGGGTCTGCTTGGACTGAACCTTGAGCTCAATGGTTCTCGGATCAGCACGCACAACGCAAAGCATTTGATGCGAGTGTATCCGAAAGGCACACGTATTTCCTCTAGGAATTTAAATCCTGTACCATTCTGGGGTGTTGGCGCGCAAATCTGCGCGCTGAATTGGCAAACATTCGACGCCAGTATGCAATTGAATGAAGCTCTCTTCGCAGGATCCGATGGCTACGTCCTCAAACCGGCAGCTCTACGTGCCGGTGGCTCTGGCAAACTGGATAGTGGCAAGAAGAAGCATTTGCGAGTGCATATTGCAGGCGCTACTGATGTACCGGTACCAAAACAGCGCGATGCAGACGACGAGATTAAGCCATATGTGACTTGCACGTTGGTCCACCCCGATGATGTGGGAAACACGCCACCCAAGCGCAAAACCTCGGGATACAAGCAGCACAAGCTTGGACTTGTTCACAAAGGTGAACAGCCACCTCCTACCGATCCCATTTGGAATGAGCATCTAGACTGGGACTACGCAGAAAACGAGCTCGTGTTTCTGCGCATCCTGATCAAATCCGACGACAAATTCGCTCGCAATCCTGTGCAATGCGTGGCCGCAGTGAGACTATTGTACGTGCGAAGCGGAGAGTGGGTGTTTGTGCGGATGCTCGACCTGAAAGGCAAGGAAACACACTGCACTGTGCTGTTGAAGTTCGAGATCACAGACGCCTAGAGCAGGGGGGAACTGCCTCCGCAAAGAGCGAGGCGGTGTATCATTGACAATGGCCGAGCTGCGCAGTACGCAGTGAGAGACGAACCGTGCAGACACAGCATATCAGAGACGTTCATTTTGAGGTCCTCATAAGTCTCTACAGATATTTACGGGCTTCATCACGCGCGAGACAGTACAGAAGCAAATAGTGCAAGCGCATAATAATTGATTTGAGAACCGACCATCTGCTCTCATTGAGCGTTAGACATTAAGTAGGTAGGTAAGCTAGGCTCCGCATCTCTCGATGCTTTGCAAACGCCACGCAGGGCTACAACTCCAAATACCTAGCAACAACATGGTCGCCCTTCTCGTCGGCTTTCCGCCAGCTTCCAACATCGTTGTCGAGCGCTTAGATCAAGAGCAAGATGGCAACGCTGGATGGCTAGGTGTTTGTCGGGGCGTGCTTTTGCTGAAGAAAGCAGTCTTGTCGCGGAACTGGCCATTGCACACGAAGAATTTGCCGTCATAATGGTTAGTAGTACCCTTGCTCTCAGTTGTTGTAGGTAGACTGCAACTTACCTCGAAAAGAGAGATGAAGCGCCGTCCTCACAAGAATAATCGGAATCGAATGATACCCTTGACCTCCGCACACCACGTCTCGCAACGGGGTACGCAGAGGCTGCCAGGTATGCTGCGTATTGCACTAAAGTGATCGTACCTCTTTTTGAAAGAGCATACACACAATCTTCGCACCGGCTCCCATAGCCACAAACGAAACACCCGTCACCGTGAGGATCGAGATGTCCGAGTGGGCTGAGATTTCTGATGCCGAGTGCAACCATGAGTTTCATGGCAGGCCTTTGCAGGCGGTTGGCCAGAGGCGCTTTGCAGCACATGGCCGTGAAGGTTGAAGATTACTCCGAATTTCTCATTTGCCAAGAGGCGACGAGCTGCGGGATGGGCAGTGTCTGTATGTGAGCAAAGAAACGCAGCATTTGTGAGGACGGCGCTTGGGGAGAAGAGAAGAAGAAGAAAGAGAGATTCTGAGAAGGAAAGTTTTGAGACTGACTGCGAAATACTAGCGCGAAACATGACTCGCGCAAATAGGACTTGTCGACAGCACTTGGCATGCATGGTATTCTGAACCTCAGGCCGAAAGAGGCCGATCAACTCTCTTCTCCCTCTGTTCTGCATGTCTTCGCTCTGACCACCTCCACCACACCACCTTCACCACCATCACCTCACTACTCCATCCTCACCCGACGACTCCGTCTTCGGTTGATTCCCAATCAGGTACTTCGTGATGCCTCCTTCCTGTCGCACGGCCACGATCTGTCGCCCCGACCAGCCCTCAGCATAGCGACGCTCCGATGCCTTCTCGAAGAGCCATACTCCACGCTGTAAAAGCCCGAGTCGGGTCGCATAGTGAACAGCTCTCCGGCGCAAACTAGTGTGAACACCATGGCTATAGAGATGGTACTCTCGGATACACAGGCCGACGACCCTGTAAACCCAATCACGCCTTGTGCCCGGCTCATGATGTGCATTCCATCATTGTGCAACTGCAGCTCTCTACTGCATATGTTGAATGCGGAGTTGAGCCTTTGGGTATTCGCAGGCATTATTGACCGCATGTTGACCACACCGGATAGGTATAAGAGGGTGCAGTTGGCACCTTCCAGGTAGGCAGAATTTCTCATATTGACTCCGCACCTCCAGCAAAATGAGGCCTGGTCATTTGCTCGCTGCCTGCAGCTATATATGGTTGGCAGCTTCCACGCAGACTGTGCTGGCAACAGAAACGGAGCTTGGGAAGACGATCTGGGAGCTTGGAAGTGGCTTTATACTAGCTCGAGAGTACGATCAGCTGGAGATCACGAGAGAAGACCTGAGCATCTGGAGCACAACGTCGCACAAGCCATTCATTGGCGCAAGTGCTGGAACCGACTTGGCCACTGGGTCTAACGGAGCTTTCAACATCACACAAGTGGATATTGATCCTACGGATGGCCAGGATATTACATCCATCCAGCTCGTTGACTGGCGAGGAAGTGTGACTGGCTACGCAGCGCAAGTCAGTGGACACTTGATCTACAGCGGAAGCGTGTGCGCAACATATTCACTCCATTTCTGGGTGCCTCATAACCTCACCGACCGAGTGGCGTTCTATCTTACTATTGAGTCCTCAGTTACGGACACCTCTCGCCCTCTCAAGAAGCTCTACTTTCGCTTTAATTCCCGAGCAGGCGAGGACTTTTATGGACTGGGAGGCCAAGCATCTTTTGCATCACTCAAGAACCAGAGCATTCCGATCTTGTCGAGAGAGCAGGGTGTTGGTCGAGGCGATGAGCCGATCACTTCCATCCAGAACGCGAATGGATCGATCGCGGGAGGTGACTTCTACACAGCGTATACGGCCATTCCATCCTACGTGTCCACAGATGGCAACTTGTTTTACTTGTCTGAGAAAAGCACAGCCTACGCCAATTTTGACTTCATGGAGTCGGACACTGTCACGATCCGCTATGACTCGCTGAGCGTAGACGGTGCCTTCACCAGAAGCGATAATTTGTTTGATGCCATTGAAGCATTGACTGCATACACAGGACGGCAGCCACCTCTGCCCAAGTGGGTTGACAACGGTGCTATTCTTGGTATACAAGGTGGGCAGGACAAGGTCAATGGCATTGTCAAGCGAGGCATAGAGCTTGGCGTACCTATCGCGGGTGTCTGGCTCCAAGACTGGGTGGGCACTCACAGCCAGGTGGGTCCCTACATCAACATCAGCCGTCTTTGGTGGAACTGGGAGAACGATGATGTGCTCTATCCTACCTGGACTGACTTTGTGCAAAACTTGCGTGATGAATACAATGTGCGCACTTTGTCGTACATCAACGTCTTCCTGACAAATGTCTCGACTAAAAGTACAGGCTTCCGCCGGAACCTGTACAATGAAGCAAGTGCCAACCACTATTTTGTACAAAACACGACGACCAACTCCACGGCCATCATATCTAGTGGGCCTGGCTTGGAAGCAGGAATTGTCGATCTTACCAATCCACACCTCCGGGAATGGTTCTTCGATGTCTTGAAAGAGCAGGTATGGAACGCCAAGTAAGTAGATTTACCTGCCCTGGATATGGGGCATCCTGGAATGCCTCCGTATGTCTGGATCCCTCATACAACAGGGCTAAACCTGAAATAGGCTGATCTGAGATCTTCGCTAATGTTCTGGTGATCCTTCTAGCATCTCTGGCTTCATGACAGACTTTGGTGAATACACACCAGTCTCTGCTGACACCAAGATTTACGACGAGGTCAGCGATGCATTCTTTTACCATAACGCATATCCCACAGAATGGGCTGCGTACCAGCGAAGCGTCGTCGAGGAACTTGGTATGCAACACGAGGCGGTTCTGTTCCATCGGTCCGCTGCACAATCTGCCCAAAGATACATGAACCTCTTCTGGGTTGGCGATCAGAACGTGGACTGGGGCGTTCATGATGGCATAAAGTCTGTGGTGACAATCATGGCGCATATGGGCTTCTCAGGATATTCGCAGCAGCACTCCGATGTTGGCGGTTACACCACAGTCCTCACATACAGTGACTACAACATCACTCGCTCGCCTGAGCTGCTTGGACGATGGGGTGAGCTCGCGGCTGTGACCAGTGCTGTCTTTAGATCCCACGAAGGCAACATTCCGAGCGTCAATACACAATTCTACAGCAACACCACTACTTACGAGTACTTTGCCTACAACGTGCGCCTCTTCGTTTCTTTGGCCACATACCGACGGCACATCTTGCAGACCGAAAGCGAGACCAAAGGCTGGCCGCTTCTTCGTCCTGTTGTGCTGTACCATCCCCACGACCTCAGGGCGAGGGCAATCAGCTATCAGAGCTTCTACCTGGGAGCGCATCTCTATGTTGCGCCTGTTTTGGATCCACATACTTTCGACGTGACAGTCTATCTCCCGGCGGGGGAAAAGGGCAATCGGACGTATGAGCACGTGTGGACTGGTATGAGGTATCCGGGGGGACAGGATGTCACGGTGCCAGCTCCTTGCGGAAAACCAGCTGTTTTCCTGGTTGACGACGGTAGCACTATACCTGAGCTACAACCGTTCTTGGACTTTGTGAAGAAAGAGAATGCAACGAAGTTGAGCGTAGCGTAGTCTGAGCATGCAATTATGTCTGAAGTAGTTCCTGCTGATGCCCGTCCTATTCAAACAAAGAAGGAAAAAATGGAGCGAAAATAGCAGGATCCGGCTCAGATGAGTTGGATTCGACGAGCGTGAACTTGCCACTTGTGACATCTCGATCGTGTAATATAGGTAGTGTACCAGTTTGTGTTACCTGTTTCACGACGATACCTACTACATTGCAAGCAGAGTAGGTAACAGAATATGCCTAATGGTTTCACGAGGCCCCCGTCCCCATCCCATCCTGTCGTTTGGCGGAGCCCGTTGAGACACCTGACGTATTTGCACTGGCGCCAAGAAATGTATAGACATTACGAATACGGGTAGAGTAGACGAGATGCTGGTTGGCTTCCCAGGCTGCTGAACGGTAGACGTCGGTAGTGAACCAGGAAGTCATCGAGATGGAAAGCAGAAAAGTGCAGTGCTGAGTACATCGTTACGAATGGAAGCAGGGCACAGGCCGAAACTTAGTGATGTGCAACCGGGATGGGGGCAGTAACAGACGCTGATTGGCTCGCTTAGTCGACTCTCATTTAGAACCTCCTGGCACCAGGTGCAACGGCAGCGAGGAAGACAACTGCGTCTTTGACGACGCGACCGTAATCATAATTCACATCCACAATTCAACATACCGACCCGATCGACGACGGCGGCGACGACGACGACGACGGCATCATGGACGGCGACGACCGGGCCCCCACGCCTGATGCGGCTGCACGCGAGCGACTGCCGAATCTCTTCGAGGTGTTGTCGCGGAGAACACTGGCGCCGGTACGTAAACACAGCACGCTCTGCCGGAGCGAGACTGGGCGAAGAGACTGCCTTACTGACGGCAGCAGGTCGACTTGTTCTCCTTCTACATCTACATGCGCGATGTGCAGCGATCGGTGGACTATCTCGATTTCTGGTGAGTACGAACCAGCCTGCATAGAAGCGGCGGCGGCGGCAGCAGCGTAGCGAGGAGGGGCGGACGCAATCGGACGGGACGAGGACGAGGACGAGGAAGAAGAGCTGCTCACACCTCCTTCACCTCCGCAGGCTTGATGTCTCACAACACATGTCGCTATGTCGGCACTACGTCCGCGAACTGAGGAGATCCGTTCTCGTGTCGACGCCCGAGCTCGACAAGGGCAGTAAGAGGTCGTCGCAGATCCTGGACAGCAATGGCAACAACATGGAGCGCACCTCCTCCGCCGAACAGGGCCCCAGCGGCGTCTACCACGACAAATCTGGAGACCGTCAGACCCCCGATCAGCGACTTAGTGCATTCCTGCGGAACGATAACGGCACTGGACACAGCCCGCAAGACAGCGCAGGCAGCCACCCCAACTCCGAATCCGCTCTCGAACAACCCCGACCGAGCTTTATGGCAGGCCACGACGGTTCCCCATCCTCAGGAAACAATGGCAGCCCACAGCATACCGTCGCGCGTGCAGACATCAGAGCCTCCGCAGAGAAGATTCTTTACACCTTCTTGCTCCCCGGTGCCGAGCGCGAAATTATTCTTCCACAGGGCATTTTGAACGAGATCACCCACGCCATTGAAAGTGAAGGGCGAGATGACCCCGAGGTTTTCGATGCGGCCAAGGACTACGTCTTCCAGGCCATGGAGCGCGATGCTTTCCCAGGCTTTCTTAGAGCGAAAGCTCTCGGCAACATCGTACAGCCCTCCATGATGCTCCGGCTCATCTGCGGCCTCGTCGCACTCTTCGGCGCACTATGGACAGCATTCGTGCTTATCTTCCTTAACAAAAGTCGAGCCACCCGATGCTGGCTTATACTACCATTCACAGTCGGCATATATCTCCTTGCTACGCATCAATATATGCTGGATCCCATAATGGCACTTCTCGGCTTCAGTGAATACACTTTCTTTAGTTTCGCAAGGATCAAGGAGCCGTTTGTCAAAAAGCTATTACATCAAAGAGCACTGATGTGCCTGCTATGGATATCTCTCATCGACGTAGCGTTGCTATGTCTGTTTATTTTTGTACCTGGGAAACGACTTTGATCAAGGAGCGAACCCAGAGTCGGAGGAGCGTCGGCGTTTGGGCGAAGCTGCATTTGAAATGACACAGCCGACAGGATCATGGCTGGTAGTAGGCACTGCAGTACGCTGCTGTCAAGTCGTTAGTCCACAAACCAACATCATTTTTCTTTCTGCTATGTACACCTATCATGTGCACACTGTCGCTTTGCAGAGATGTGATGACCAAGTACCTAGTATACTAATTCCTCTCTCGGACCACGCTTTCTACCACATATGTGCTGCTGCTGCTCCCTTGCCCGTCCATCATCACCACCCCACAAGTCGACCGAGTTGACAAGACTTCTTCTCTCCGACCCGTGTCTTACTTTCGAGATACGAATGGATAAGGAAGGGTAGGTATATTAGGGGAGAGAGAGAACACACATCTCTCCCTCTCTCTCTCTTTCTCTGAGAAGTCTTATCGGTACTTCTGTTTGATCGGGTTAGCTGTCGTCATCGTCGTCGTCGTCGTCGTCATAATTCAGACCACTGGGTGGGCCGCATAGTGTAGTTGCTGGGGCCCGGCAATTCCTGCTCTCATTACGAAAAGACTTGGTTGAGTGATTGAGTTCCTAAAGTAGACTTTTGGAATGGAGAGGAAATGGAAATGGAATGGAATGCAAACAACTCGCGTACCTACCTTACCTTACCTACGTTAGGTATCCATCCCTGAGAGAAGTTTCCTGCACAGCTCCCGTAGGGGCGGTATGTTGAGTCCATTATTCCCCCTCCCTGTCGCTGGAGAATTGTATAGGTAGGTACCGCCGGAAGGTGAAAAGGGTAAGGTAAGGTAAGGTACTAGCATACACATTAAATTCATATCTGAGGATCTTCATTAACCATTATCGTATAGGATAATCATAACAAATAAATAGCATATCATAAAATAATGCTTTTCCAAACACCAGACCAGCCCAGCCCTGCCTGCCAGACCTACTGCTGAGAGTGATACTGCTGCTGCTGCTGCTGGCTGGACCCAAACCCCTGACTGACACATCTCTCTGGTGGTGGTACATGATGAGTCGTATATCCGCCTTCATCAGCAGCCAATGCAGCGAGGGCGTCTTCCTCTTTGATGACTACATCCTGTCCCGCACCTCCATATGCCTGTGCCTCGTGCTGGGAGAGATGGTATTCCTGGTTGTAGTGAGGATGATCATCATAGGCGGTTGCACTATAGTCGCTGAACGTGGCGATTGTCGACTGCGACTCGCCGCCGCACGTCGTTGGCGGTAGGTCAAACGGGTAAGAATGGTGTGGGCCATTGTGCGCCATCTCTTCCGAGGCGGCGCCCGCTGCGCTCATGGGTGCCTGTGGAGCTTGCGATTGCGGCTGTTGAGAATCTCCAAAGCCATCGTACCATTGGGGTTCAAACTCCTGCTGTGCGAAGTCTTGTGTGCGGTAACCTTCCAGTGCAGGATCAGTGGCGAAGTCGGCCCCCGTACCAAAGTCGAAAGCTGCTGCATCGAAAGCACTAAAGTCCATGTTATCATAGGATATATGGATGTTCCCGCCAGAAAAGTCGAAGCTATTCTCTCCGCCTGGCGGGAAGAGATCCGTGGCCGAGGCTGGTGCGGTGTTTGTTGTGATGTCGGTGGTGGCATCGAGTGGAGCTGAAGGTTGCCAGGCAGCTGAGTTGAGTGCGCTGCCTGACGAGGAAGAATTATCGTACTCGAACGGTGACTGAAGCGCAGTAGGTTGACTTGTGGCATATGAATCTCCTCCACTGAAGGACTGCGTGCCGTAGTCGAATACGCTGTCAATTCTTTCATTCTTGAGCTCGCTGTAGACTTCAGCCCGGTAAGGACTAGTCATTGTCACTGGTGTAGACGTGGGCAACTTCATCTGACGCCATTTGGTGCTGCCTCGCTGCGCAGAACTGAGTCGGAACTCCCAGTAGATGACCAGTAGGCGTTGCACGCTACCATCAGGTATGTTGACTACAACCTCTTGAATAGCCGTGGTCTCTCGGAGGTCTTGGTCAACCTCGTCCCGTGGGTTGTGCCCTTGTGCAATCTCAGCTTCACTCATTCTGAGCTTGTTGGCAAGTGATGCCAGTGTTCTGGCCCAAAAGGCTGATCCAAATTTGACCTGCGTCTCCACGCAGCTCCCATCATCTGACATGAGCTCCATCGGAACAGGGTCAGCGCCATGTCCTCGGAGCAGCTGACCTTTGCGATAGAATCGGTTGGTGCAGAATACCTGGGCGTCCGCTGGCAGATCTTGGGATGTGCAAGACAGACTGATGCCGAGCTCGACTCGCTCTCTATCTTTCCAGCTCTCCGTGGGGAAAGCAATCGATGCACTAGCGAACATCATATTGCAGTCGATTGGGCGTTGCGCGTGCATTGCAGCCAGCAACGGGAAGCCTGTGTTGAATTCATCCCAGCTGGGATGTACCTCCTTGACTGGTTCGTCCCATTTAGTGGTGTATACGTGCAATTGCTGGGTATTCTCGGCGTCAAATTTGCGTTGCACGAACATCGAGAATTCTTTGGGCTGAAATGTGGACAGCCGCTGCTTGATTTTCGACAGGCTATGATAGGCGTTGGCGGCGCTTCTGGTCGGGTAGACGGGTACGGTGGGATGGTACTGAGATGCTCTGCGTCCTCCAGTAGAGTACTGGCCATGGTTATGTGTATAGTACATATGTGAGTGGCCATAGTTGCTCAGATCATCTTTCGAGAGGTATCGCATGATGTGTGGATCGTCTCTGACGAAGGGTTTGATGACTTGAATATGGCTAGAAACTTGCTTCCGGTCACGCCGCTCTCCAGTGTGCTCTTGGATGTAATCCGCAATCAGCTCGTTCCGACCGCGACGCTTCTCCTTGTATTGGATCTGGCGACGTCGCATTGGCGGCCAGGTGACTAATGCTGGTCACATTAGTATCAGATAATTCTATAATGATATCTGGATGCACACCTTCGAAGAAAGCCCACTCTAGCTCCTCGGGCCACACATGATCTGATGACGGCTTCTTCGCTTGACGATCACGATATTTGCTCCATGCTTCAGAGGCCTTGAAGCGCTCAAGAAGATATTTAGCCTCTCTTCTGATCTGCTCGGGGTCTCTCTGGCCATGACGGTGTCCAAGCTGTGCGTCTCGGCTACGATTATGCTGTATTCGTGTCTGGTGGCTCACGTGTGCTGGCCTCGGGTCGTGTTGATATGCCACATAAGCATTCTCTGAAAGGCATGCTGACGGGAGCTTCTGTTCCTGTTCCAGTGACGCAGCGAAGTAGTCATGTTGTCGATTGCCAGAGTGCTCTTGGAGGACTCTTGATGACTGGCCATGGATGGCGTCTGAGTGAGATGGTGCGTTGGAGGGTACCACGGGTGCAGGAAGCAGTACCGCCATGATCGATGAGGAACGCAGGACAAGAATGCTGTATGTGAAGAATGTCTGACGGGCCTCCCCCGGCTAGGCCGTGATTCGTCGAGCAGCGTGATAGATATGTGAATTGGGGAAAAGGGACGATATGTCTGAGAGGGAGAGACTTGGGTGAATGAGAATGATCAATTGTGTTATTAAGGAGAGTGTGCCTCCCAGACGGAAGAGAATGATCGTGCATCACGCTGTCGTTGCTACGCAGTAGCCAGTATATACTGGACTACAGTACCTTAGCAAAGGGTGCCGCTGACTAGCCTTGTGTCGCCAACAGGAACCCAGGAGCGCAGGCAATCTCGGCCACTTCCTCTGCTTATGCGTGAGAAGGTGGGCCGGCTACTGTGCCGATTGCACGATCCAGAATCCACCAGCGTGAGCAGTCAGTTTGCGCAGACCGGACTGGCGGACTCATCAAAGCGGAGTGCAAGGGCACAGCAGGTGACGTTGCAACGCCTAGCAAAAAGGTCAATCGAGGAAGGGATACTGAAAAGTCTCGGCGTGGTGGCAATCTCCAGGCAAGACACTCGGCGTGGGAGCTGGAATGCGATATTGTGAGCAACGGAATGTGAGCATTGTTGTGATGGACCGCGTTATAGAGATACACGGGCAGCATCGTCCGGACCACGTTCGGTTCGACTTCTCGAAGACTGATCTTTGTCTGCAAGCACTTCAAGATTGCATCTCGGTAGGCTAAGGTTGCAGAAGAGCTCGCAGCAGTCATGCAAGGAGGTGTGTCACAGTGGCGATTATTGGGACGTTCACGTGACTCCACGGCTCTTCGTACAGAGTCACCTTGCGGCAGTCCAGACTCGTCTCGTGCAGGCTGATGAGAAGTCGGGACTGGCCTGCGAAGCTGACTATGCTGAGACTGCAAACCTCTCTCAAGACGTATCAAGACCAATAGCCCAGGCTGCTTAGCGACACCGATCTCACTGGAATTCTGCTTCGCTATCCATAGCGCCTGGACGGTGGACGACGGGATCGATTCCCATCACGGCAACTTTCGTCGTCCAGTTTGGCATTGAGCTAGCTCCCTCGCCCCCAAGTTCAGAGCGCTCACACAGCAGGCGTAAGACCGCACCGTCTTGGATTTTGATGTGGCATCAGGCCAGTTGTATGCTGTCGACGCATGCAGAGTCTTCGGGTGACGCATGCTTCAGTCCATGGGTATGCTACTGAGCCGCGGGCCAGCAGGAGAGACTGGCTGGAAGAAGAGAACCGCATATACTCGAATTCCGTCTCATGAAGCCGTGGTATGGTATCTCAAAACATAAACCTCGCTCTTCCACCCCGCCGCCATTCCGTCGATTGCGATCTCTTTACTTATACTGCGGAGGCTGACCTACCGGCGGCTGATACTGCCCGGGTCCTCCGCCACCTCCAGCGCCGCCACTCATCGCCGCTTGATCTGCTTGTCCATACGGGTTCCCGCTGTTCCAGCCCTGGTTTGCTCCTCCTGCCTGCGCACCTTGCGGTTGTTGATTGTTCATCGGCACACCTCCCTGATCGATCTGCTGCATCTGCTGTTGTACATCCGGCCGATATTTGATGTCCTGCTTGAACTGGCAAATGTGGCAGTTCACTGCGTGCCAGGGCTTCAAGCTAAATGGTATGATCGGAACGAAACAGAAGGTAAACCATTCCCTTCGTGGAGTTGTTAGCGATCATCAGACCATGACAAGTGAGGTCCGACATGACGATGGATGCGCGTGATGGGCAAGGTTTGTCGGTACCTTAGTCGGTGCATGTTCGGGAGTGTTGCTATAGCTTACCATCTCTTGACGACCTTGCCGGAGAAATTGCCACAGTTCTGGCATTGGACTGTGATGTTTTCGTAGCCCTTCAGTAGGGATTGAAACGCTGTGGGGAATCTTTAGCTGGAACCTGCGTAGGGACCGCCATGCACCTGGTATGGAGCTCCAGACCCAGAGTCCTCGCGTGGCGTTTTTTTTGGAGTGACGTACTGTGTGTTCCACACGTGAATATGAAGGCCATCTCGTACTGTGGAAGGACTGCACTCCTCACGCGCGCAAGTTGAGAATGTGCTCGAAGTCGTAGTGGCGAGTTTGATGTGATGAAGGAGTAGGATGTAGGTAACTATAGTAGGTCGGGGTTGCAGGTTGGCAGTTGCAGATTGCGCGTCAGGGCGTCTCGGCGCAAGAAGCGGAATCGGAGCGTGATGAGGCTGAGTTTCGAGCGGCAAACTCCGGCCTGCTGTCGATCTGATTATCTGGGGAATGGGGAAAATTGCTTGTGGCTAGGAGGTAGGAAGTACCTCCTAGGGTCGTCGATTCTGCTGTCGTTCAAGACTGCACCACCACTAGTATGGGAAAAAGGCAACTGGGGAGGCGACGAGTTCGATGGAGAGGCACGAAATATATTTATGAATTGTCAACCGGAATGTACAAATTTCAGCGACGCCAATGAATTTACGATATGGGATCTCATCTGCTCGGAACACGTTCAGGATGAAGAGGCCAGCTTGATTGATGTATCTCGCT
Organism: Sphaerulina musiva SO2202; assembly: GCF_000320565.1. Classification (NCBI taxonomy): domain Eukaryota; kingdom Fungi; phylum Ascomycota; class Dothideomycetes; order Mycosphaerellales; family Mycosphaerellaceae; genus Sphaerulina; species Sphaerulina musiva. The sequence goes on along the minus strand of NW_016017385.1, from coordinate 1,853,627 downwards.
GGTCTACTGAGTCTTGAACAGCAGGATAGCGCAATGTCCGAGGTAGAAGTAGATGAAGTGCTTCGTTTCTGTATCTCGAGTCAGTTAATCACTCTGAGTGGGGCTGTAGGAGTGAATGACGCGAGATGGCTCACCGTGAGTAACAAAGGAGCCAAAGTTCCGGCCGACAATGCAATGCCATGTTGCGCCCTTCCGTTCGTCGAACTGGTGGAAAGATTAGATACTGTTCCAACATGTTGGCGCGCAGTCGTGTGCGAGTGAAAACATACAGTGCGCTTGATGTGCTGAGCAATTTCCTGCAATGATTTTTTTAGCAGACGTGTATATCTCGTGTAGGCGGCTGCAACTCACCTTCTCGATGCTGTATTTGTTCATGGCCTCCTGCGCTGTGAAAATGTCAATTTCGGTCGTGTGGACGGAGTCGAGGCATCGCGTACAAACTTCAATGGCTTCTTGCTGCATGTCCTCATTCTGAGCGATATTTTGGTCAGAATCCGCGTTTGCAATTTGGCTTGACTATCGAGCGCATACCATGTCCACGGACTTGATCTGAGCTATCTGGGGAGTCAGTCACTGGCAATACATTACTTCGCGTAGGCGCAAATCTTACCCTCGAGCTTCTCATCCTGGTGTTTTTCGTCTGCCATGACTGCAGGTGATGCGCGTTTGGGGAGTCGACTGTACGGGGTGGAAGACCGAGGATCCGGAGACGGGTTAGGTCGAGTTGGCGCTAATGTGGTGGTGGTATGGGCGTGTCGGTTGTCGGTGGTGATGTAGTCAGGTAGGACGAAGGCTGGGCTGGCTCAGTCTCAGGTCAGACGGGGGGAGCTCGCGAGCGAGGACGAGGTTTTGTGGGGCCCGCCAAGGAAAGCCAAAAAGACAAAAAAGATTCTCTCGCGCCGGTCTCGAATCTGCTTGTGCATCAACCACACTACATGACCTCCTACCACACCGCGACATTCTGTTCATCGCCATGGCATCTTCACGCATATTCGTGAAAGGCCTGCCGCCCACCTTCGATGAAGCACAGTTTCGCAAGCATTTTGGGCAAAAGGGCCAGATCACCGATGCAAAGATCTTCCCCAATCGTCGCATAGGCTATGTTGGCTTCAAGACCAGCGAGGATGCCCAGAAGGCGGTCAAGTACTTCAACAAGACTTTTATTCGCATGTCTCGTATTGGTGTTGAGATCGCCCGACCCATCGACGAAAGCCCTGCTTCAAGAAGAAATCCCACAGCTAAGGTCACAGGTGCTAACGAGCAGCCCCTCGCCGAGAATAACCAGTTGAAGCGCAAGCGAGACACTGACAGCAAACCCCACGAAGATGCCGCCAAAGAGGACCCCAAGCTGAAGGAGTTCCTCGATTCATATAAGTCCAAGAGCGACAAAAAGGCTCTGGTGGCCGATGCTATGGCGCATCCGATAGCAATGGCTGAGAACGACGAGACCGCAGTGATAATCGAGGCCGGCGCAAGCGACGATGAATATGAACAGGTCCCGAAGAAAGCGAAACGCACGACGTCGATTCCGAAGCCGGTGCATGAAGACTCCATGCCCGATGCGCCTGTAGAGGTGGTGGTCGCCGAGCCTGCTGGCAATATTGAACAGCAGCCAGAAGCGAGCGGGAAAATGGCAATGACTGATGACGAGTGGGCACGATCTCGAACAAGTCGACTGCTGGGCTTGTTAGACGATGAAGATGAGGAGATATCGCATGCGAAACAGGACGACTCCGATTCCGACACTGAAGTTGTACGCCCGAGTCGTGCTGAGACACGACTCTCTACACCGGCTCCAGAGCCCAGGTCGTCCATACCGACGCCGCCTGCAGAAGAAGAGCGCGAGGACGATGTGCCCGATAAGGATATAGAGGCGGTGCGATCCACAATGCGTCTTTTCGTGAGGAATCTGTCCTACGACGTCAGCTATGAAGACCTCGAAGCCGAATTCTCGTCATTTGGCAACTTAGAACAGGTAAGCCTATCTGTTAACGTAATTTCTCTTTTCATGATGATCTCCTGATAGGGACAGCTTATGCTTCGGCACATGCTTAGACCAAAAGAGGACTGTATTTTAGTAGATGCTTCGTCAATATCTGATTACTCCAACACTTGGCACTTTGACCCTACAAGCAATTCGGGATGCAGTTGCTGACCATCGTGGTGATATAGATACATATACCGCTGGACAAGACGACGGGGTCTTCTAAAGGGTTCGCGTACGTCCAATACACTGACCCTGACTCCGCCGAAAAGGCGCTGGTTGATCGGGATGGACGTACTTTCCAGGGCAGGCTGATCCATATCTTGCCTGCGACGGCTAAACGAGAGAACAAAATTGATGAGTTCGAGCTGGCGAAGCTGCCCTTGAAGAAACAACAGGAGATCAAGCGGAAACGAGAAGCAGCCAATACAGTTTTCAATTGGAACGCCCTTTACATGAACCAAGATGCCGTTATCTCCAGCGTAGCGACTCGCCTGGGTCTGGCAAAGTCGGAAGTGCTTGATCCTACATCCAGCGATGCTGCGGTTAAACAGGCGCATGCAGAGACGCACATTATCCAGGAAACAAAGTCTTACTTCCGGCAACAAGGCGTCGATCTCGACTCGTTCAAGAAAAGCGCGCGTGGTGACACCGTCATTCTTGTCAAAAACATTCCAGCAGACTGCAGCCGAGATGAGCTGAGGCGGCTATTTGATGAGCAAGGGGACGTCAAGCGATTTCTCATGCCACCGGCCGGTACAATAGCAATTGTGGAGTATGGCAACGCTGCACAGTGTAAGGCAGCGTTTGGGACGCTGGCGTATCGGCGGGTGAAGTCGTCCGTGCTGTTTCTCGAGAAGGCGCCGAAGGACGTATTTTCCGCCAAGCCAGTCGATGAACAAAGCGCGCAGTCGACTCCTGAGGGCGTCAGTAAGCTTTCTACGTCAGAGTTGAAAGACAGCACGGTTGCAGACACTGCTGGCTCGGCCACGCTGTTTGTGCGCAATCTGAACTTCAGTACTACGACATCTCTTCTCACCGAGACCTTCAAGCCCCTCGATGGTTTCTTGAACGCTCGCGTCAAGATGAGGACTGACCCCAAACGTGGCCAGCTCAGCATGGGTTTCGGCTTCCTTGAGTTCCAAACTCCTAAGCACGCTCAAGCAGCTCTACAAGCCATGGACGGTTACAGTCTTGAAGGCCATAAATTACAGATTCGCGCGTCCCACAAAGGTGAAGACGCAGCCGAAAAGCGCAAGCAAGCTGATAAAGCCAAGAAAGCTGCGACAACGAAAGTTATCATCAAGAACTTGCCATTTGAGGCTACCAAAAAGGATGTTCGAGCACTATTTGGGGAGTATGGCCAACTGCGAAGTGTGCGTGTTCCGAAAAAGATGGATCGTGGGGCTCGAGGGTTCGCTTTTGCGGACTTTACTACTGTCAAAGAGGCCCAGAGCGCAATGGACGCACTGAAGGATACCCATTTGCTAGGGAGAAGACTTGTGCTAGATTTTGCCGAGGAGGATCCCGAAGATGCTGAGAAGGAAATTGAGAAGATGCAGCAGAAGATCGGAGCCCAGGTCAACAAAGTTGCGTTACAGAAGCTCACTGAAGGCGGAAAGAGGAAGAAGTTTACGGCGGCGGGACAGCAGGACGGCGAGGACGATGCGTAGAGGTAAGGTACCTAGGTAGGTGTACAACAGATGAGGTTGAGGATGCTATAATCCTCAGCCATATCCACGCCACGGTACCGACATAAGCACCAGCCACTGTATAGGTACCTGGTAGACACTCGTCCATGTACTCCATATCCCCATTTCTTATCGCTGTGGCTCGGGCCCTGCACAGAGATCTAGAAGACCCCGCTCTTCCTGTTCTCCACTATATCCTAGGAGGTACCTAGGTAGTTTGTACTTGTGCTGCACAAAATCACATACCACCTCAGACGACTTCACGTCACATATAGGAGGTAGTAAAAAAGGTTAGAAAAGGTACAACGTTGTCGACGGCAAGATGCAGTTGGCGCCGAAGGAGGTACCACCACATTTCCTACCGCCCATGTCCCGACTCCACAGCTACCTACCTTTCCCCATGACGCGGACACTAGAGATGCCGTACGACTTCATACTAACCTCAGTCCACCTGCTCAGATCGACAAGCTCCTCATCTCGCAGACCGGCTTTCTTGCTCAACGACGACTCGCCCGTGGTGTCCGCCTCAATCACACCGAAGCCCTCGCTCTCATCGCCTCAGTCCTCCACGAACTCATCCGAGATGGCGAGCACACGGTCGCAGACCTCATGTCGCTGGGCACAACCCTGCTGGGAAGACGCCATGTCCTGCCCAGCGTGCCCCATACCTTGACGGAAATGATGGTAGAAGGGAACTTCAGAAATGGCACATATCTGGTCACCATCCACAATCCCGTTGCTACAGATGATGGCAATCTGGAGAGAGCGCTGTATGGAAGTTTCTTGCCTGCGCCCGCATTGGAAAAGTTTCCGTGGCCGCCTGTGGAAGGGTTGAAAGCATGGGAACATGAAAAGATGCCAGGTGCAGTTGTGGCTGTCAAGGGTGCCGCTGGCAAGATCGCGCTCAATGAGGGAAGACGGAGGATCAAGCTGAAAGTGACGAGCAAAGGTGATAGGCCAATCCAGGTGGGGAGCCATTATCACTTCGTCGAGACAAACCCCAAGCTGGAGTTCGATCGTATCAAGGCGAGGGGCATGAGGCTGGACATTGCAGCTGGGACTTCTGTGAGATTTGAGCCAGGAGAAAGCAGGACTGTCACGCTTGTTGAGATTGCGGGCAACAAGGTCATTCGAGGAGGTAACGACCTTGCAGCTGGTGGCATACATGCTGTCAGTGAAGATGGACTAATACAGCGACTGAGGGAGGGCGGTTTCCTCCACGTCGAACAGCCACGCGCAGATCTGGTTTTGGAAAACTACACTATGGATCGCGAAAGCTATGTGGCCATGTTCGGACCTACCACCGGAGATCGAGTCAGGCTGGGTCCCACAGATCTCTGGATCCAGGTTGAACGAGATCTGACCGTCTATGGGGACGAGTGTTCTTTCGGTGGTGGCAAAACTATTCGGGACGGCATGGGTCAGGCCTCCGGACGACTGGATAAAGACTGCCTAGACACTGTAGTCACAAATGCACTGATTGTTGACTATACCGGCATCTACAAGGCTGATATCGGCATTAAGAATGGCATCATCGTTGGCATTGGCAAGGCAGGTAATCCAGATGTGATGGCAGGAGTTCACCCAGATCTTGTCATTGGCGGCGCGACAGACGTAATCGCAGGAGAGCACAAAATCGTCACATATGGCGGGTTTGACTCCCACATCCACTTCATCTGTCCGCAACAAGCCTATGAGGCAGTTGCCAGCGGCATCACGACCTTCCTAGGCGGCGGAACTGGTCCTAGCACAAGTACATGTGCAACCACTTGTACGCCAAGCACCAAAATGATAGAGTGGATGTTGCAAGCATGTGATGTGCTGCCTATCAATGTTGGTGTCACGGGTAAAGGTAACGATGCAGACCCGACTGGACTTCGAGAACAAGCAGAAGCCGGCGTGTGCGGTCTCAAGCTGCATGAGGACTGGGGCACCACTCCGAAAACGATAGACACCTGTCTGTCCGTATGCGATGAATATGATATACAAACTCTGATCCACACTGATACTTTGAACGAGTCTGGCTTCGTCGAGACTACCGTCGCGGCGTTCAAGGACCGCACGATTCACACCTATCATACTGAAGGTGCGGGAGGCGGTCACGCACCGGACATTATTAGCGTCGTGGAGCATCCAAACGTGCTCCCATCCTCCACCAATCCGACACGCCCATATACTGGCAACACATTGGACGAGCACTTGGACATGCTCATGGTCTGCCACCATTTATCCCGCAATATTCCGGAAGATGTTGCCTTTGCTGAATCACGCATTCGAGCAGAAACCATCGCTGCAGAAGATGTCCTTCACGACCTTGGAGCTATCAGCATGATGTCTTCAGACTCCCAGGCCATGGGTCGCTGCGGAGAGGTCATTCTGCGAACATGGAACACCGCGCACAAGAATAAGGTTCAACGAGGTTTCCTGCCAGAAGACGAAGGCACTGAAGTGGATAATTTCCGCGTCAAACGCTACATCTCCAAGTATACGATCAACCCGGCAGTAGCTCAAGGTATGTCTCACCTCATCGGGTCCATCGAGCCAGGGAAACTGGCCGACCTCGTCCTTTGGGACCCAGCCAACTTTGGTGCAAAGCCGAAGCAAGTGGTGAAGGGGGGTATGGTCGCTTGGTCTCAGATGGGTGATCCCAACGCCAGTATTCCCACTGTCGAGCCAGTGATGATGAGGCCCATGTTTGGCGCCATGGTTCCTAGCACCGGTATAGCTTGGGTCAGTGATGCAAGTGTGAAGAATGGTAAGGTTGGTGGGTATGGCTTAAAGAAGAGGATCGAGGCAGTGAAGAACTGCAGGTCAATTGGTAAGAAGGACATGAAGTTCAATGGGGTAATGCCGAAGATGAAAGTCGACCCGGAGAGATATGTGAGTTCCCTTCACGGCGCTTTAAACACCGCGTGACGTGCAGTGGGATGCATGCTGACTTTCAACCAGATCGTGGAAGCCGATGGAGTGGAGATGAAGGCTGAGCCTGCCTTGACGCTACCTTTGAGCCAAAGCTACTTCATCTATTAGGAAACAGATCCGTGACACCAGCCTTCGCACCTCAGTCTCGAAATTACCGTGGACAGTAGAGGACTTGTGACAGACACAGCCCCATGGATTCGTTTGGTTGCTACCGCACGCCAAGCCTACTCTGGGCTACTACCTAAATCTTGGTGCTTTCCCGAAGGATATACTGCACAATGATAGTCCGCTGGTGAGAATACATCAAGCTAACTCGGCAGGACTACGAGCCATTTCCTGCACTTCGAAGTGCGTCGAGCTTCAGTGTCTCCATGCATGCAAGCTTTAGGTACCTCCTCTATGGATTTCCTCGTAGTCCGCACGATTGGAGAGGTCTATCCTCCATTGGGTATTGTCTCGAGCTACTGTGCCAGCTCATTATGGGACTCCGCACGAAGTAAAAAGCCGTTGCGCATGCCAGCCATCTATGTACTCTCGCGTAATGGCCCCATTCTCGCAACGCAAGGTCTCGATCGGGCGCTTCTTCTGTAGTACGACTTTCGATCTGTAGCTACCTCATGCCAGATGAAGTCCTCGTTACGCTCTGCCAGTTCTTTCATCCAGGTGTAGCCACCGCAGCAGGTTGCGGCTAATTCTAAGGACGCGTCGATGAGGACCTGAAGTTTTTTGTTACGCACCTCAATCTCAATGCGTCTGCCAAATCCAGATAAGTTATAACGCTCCGTTACGGCATTACTATCCGAGTAGGGCTTATACGCACTTCCGGATACAGCAGAGCACCCTAGTCACTGTATATGATATCGATGGTTTTGATCCTAAACGTCCTAGAGATACACTTTGAGGTCTTGGCAGTGATATAAGCCATATACATCTGTAATGTACCAAAAAACTTATCCACATGGGGCCACTTTGGGACACGGTCGCCAAGGAAAACGACGAAATCCCCATCACACTCAATTACTTCAAATTCTAGTTCAAAGTCTTCGCCGTCTCGCCGCCTTCCATTGCCCTCTTTCACGAACGCTTAACCAAATTCCGTCTCGCCGGAAATAATATCCTGCCCGCCCGACTGCTAAGGTCAGGTACTGCTGCCGCCGCCACTGGGCATTCAGGTATTGCAACAGCAACAGCAAACAGCAACAGCAGCAACAAGATGGCCACCTTGCCGTCGACGATGCATATCGAAGTCGACACGGCCAAATTCGTGGAAACGCGCAACGCGGTGAGTCTTGATTTGCATGCACTCGCCTCCCAAGCAGCCTGCGAGACGCGACAAACAATGCGACGCGACGCGCCTCACAGCAACAGCACAGCACAGCACAGCACAGCAGAGCAGAGCATAGCAACAACCGAGACTCGGCTACCTCCTAGCAACGACTGACGCCTGTCCAGCTCACCAGCGCATACATTGGCCTCAGCAGCTCCATCGACAACGCCATCAAAGCCTACATTGCCCACACCGATGTCGTGCTGCAAGGCGCCGGCTCCTTCGACATCAGCCAGCTCATCCTGCCCTTCCAAGGTGTCGCTGGCGCTGCGCAACTTGCAGAGCAGGCCATTCAAAATGGCTTGCTTCAGGTCGCATCGCACTCGTTTGATGCTCACACCCCCGCTGTCGACGCCAAGAAGAAAGAGAAGCGCCCTTACAAGCCTCGAGATCCGAATGCGCCCAAGCGCCCGCTCACTGCCTACTTCCGCTACCTGAGAGAGGTGCGGCCCTTCATCGCGCAGGAAGTGGCCAAGTCTCCCCCGAGCGAAGGCACCAAGGCCGGAGATATCAGCAAGATCGCGACGGAGCGATGGAAGGCCATGACCGACGCCCAGCGCCAGCCATATCACCTAGCATACCAAGGCGAGATGGGCGCGTACGCCGAAGCGACTAGGGCATACAAGGCTGTGGGAGGCCACATAGAGGACGATGCTGAGTCGCCCGATATCGAAGCCGAGTCCCCTTCTGCTCTCCCTGTCAACGGTGTGACGCCTGTCGCAGAAGAGGAAGAGAGTGACGGCTCATCTACATCCGATGACGACAGTTCTAGCGAGGAGGATTCTGACGAGGAAGAAGCCGCCCCTGCGAAGCTGCCGACGCCTCCTCCCCCACCCGTAAAAATGGAGAAGAAGACTCCGAAGCCGAAGAAAGTCAAGGCCGCTGCTGACGCTGCCCCAGTGGTGCCGTTCAATAACATTACCGCCAACCACAATATTGATCCCCAGCTGACTGACCCCGTCCCTGTTGCGACCCCCGGGCCCCGCACAGCTCCAGCTGCCTCGCAGCAGCCATCGACCGCGTCTAAGAAGCGTAAGGCTGCTGCAGAGACGCCAGGCACTACCGACGGAGGCGAGAAGAAGAAGCGAGGGAGACCCAGCAAGGAAGACGTTGCTAAGCAAGCCGCCATTGCCCCTGCACCACAACAGCATCAGCCTGTTCCCGTGTCAAGCCAAGCGGAGACGGCGAGCGGAACAGAGAAGAAGAAGAAGAGGAAGAGAAAGAGTGAGGCCGCGGCTGCTGCGTAGGAGACAAAACGCTCTCAGGCCAAACCTTTCGTATGCTTCCTTCCTGTCCTGTCACCCATACGTCCGCAATTGTCATCTGGCATGAGGGCTGGAATTCGTCTGGCAGGATCTACATGTGCGACTCAGCCAGTCCCGGGGAGGTGAAAGGGGCGGTGACTGGCATGACCACAATGCTGTTGATTAAAACGAAGATAGACAACTTTATTGCGTGTTGCAAGCCTGTTCATTCCAGTAGATATCACTACTATGATACCAGGTCATTTAAACATGTTCAAAGGAGCCGAAGCAGCTGTATATTGCGCAGCGAAAAGTCCTACTACTCCTATCCTACAATCCTCTCTCTCTCTTTCTCTAGAGAGAGAGGGGAACAATTAATTCAGGAATTCATATCTCATCAAATCATTTCGGGGGGGCCCAGCCCATTTCCATGCCATTGCCATTGCCATGCATTCATGCATTGATGCGGCAGGCAGGCAGTACACTTGATTAATTCTTTTTCTTTCTTCTCATCGACGCAACAAGCTCGTTTGTGACACCTCTGTCGTTTTGTAGATACAGGTATGTGCTGGTGTGGGTCGTGTCAGTCGTTCTTGACTATCACTTCTCGCGGGTGATTCCAGATCGTCTCCTCCCCAGTTCCCGTCATCGCCCGGGTCTCGCGCGGCGGCCGTCACTGCCACGGTGTAGCGTTTGGGGTCGACCTGGAAAAGTCCATTCTCTTCGTCGTCGTCGTCGTCCATGCGATTCGAGCGTGAGGGTCGTTGTGGTCGTGGCGGAGACTTGGATTTGGAGGTTTCTCCACCACCACCACCGGAGATGTTGGACATGTCGAGTAAACTGATGCCCGCGCGGAATTTGAAATTTCCTCGTCGTTGGTCATTGTTGTTGTGCCGATGGTGAGAGCCTGAGGAGGAGGAGTTGTTGGCAACGGTGCGATCGTTGGAGCCCCACGAGTGACTGAAGACGCTTTTGGTGCTCGCGAGGATCTTGGCAAATAGTGGTCGTAGTCCTGGTAAGGATGCCGCGGTGATGCCCACGCAGAGCTCAATCATGTTCCAGACGTTGAAGGAATTGTGCCAAAGCGGATCCGTCTCGTCGAAGAAGGTAGCCTGCTTTACTGCTTTCACGATTCCGGCCGCACAGGCAAAATACCCCACGCTGAGAATGAGAGCCAATGTCATCTTGGTGCGCTTGTTGACATGGAGTCGAATGATCACAGGGACAGGAAGAGTGGCGAGCAGGAAATCGGTCGCACAGTTGATGGAGGTGTTGGTCAGGCCGATCGCAGCGAAGGTGGCGTTGGAGAAGCAATGCTCAAACTGAAATGTCCAGACTGCTGAGATCGGCCAACACTGGAAGACTAAGGTACCAGTGCAAGCGAGCATAAAGCACACGAGAAACACTGCATTTCGTGTCAGCATTCCAGGCCCTCTCTCTATCATATGTCAGAGAGCGTGGAGCATACCGATAGTGGCCCAGAGAAAGACTTTCCAGTTCCTCCCTGGTGGTACGAGCCGCATCAGGAATAATGCAATCGAAATCTTGACCAAGATGACACCCCACATGACCACGAGTGAATGCACATATTGCCACTTCGCAAACAACTGGTGTTGGCTTGGAGTAATACTGGGAGGAAGTGTTAATGCCGATAAGCGTAGAGCTCAGGCACGAGATACCAACTTACCATGGAAAGTGTCTTCCGACCGCATTCGCATGATTCACCTCGCCCACGAAGCATATAAACGTTGCAATTGCACAGAGCAGAGCTGCCATCATGATGTGATCGTCGGCGCCGTAAGACTTCATCATTGTCGCTCGAACGATAAATCTCGCCCCACAGGTGACAAGAGCCATGGCCATCATGGCGCCCGTCACTCCCAGTATCTCGGTGGCATTGCTCTCTGCGCAATACTCCGGATCGGGTGGTGATTCCATGACCTGTCGTCGGGTGAGGATGGAGATGGTCGTGGTCGTCGATCCTGCTCTTCCTCGGTGGCCTGTCGTGCTACCACATCGATACACTGATGGTGCTGCAAGCCGGAGGCGCTTGCCAGCTACATGTATGGTAGCACACTAGAGATGACGATTAATCCGAGGGCTGGGATGAATTGTGTGAAGAGATGTGGAGCACGATCGATCCTGGGTGTGTGATTATGAAGTCTAAGAGTATACTGTACCAGTTGACTTTGTTGCAGGTGTCAAAGGTTGATCCGGGAATACCCACGACACCACGTCTGATGTGACAGCGGGAATAGTATAACGGGAATCAGTGTCGAACGAACACAGCGACAGAATCAACAGGGAGCGCTCATTGTGGCTTATGACTGTGACCGAATCCTGCAAGATCTCATGACAACTCACAGCTGCCCAAGTACGGCCAACTACACATCAGGGCCATCACGGATCAGCCTGGATCAAATGCTTGGCATGGAAAAAGCAAGAGGTACCTACCGAGCAGAATTTTATTAGGTATACAGGATTTGCTCGCGAGCGCAGGAGCCACGAGAGAAGTGCCGTCGTCGAAGTGAAGTCAGTGATGCCGTCTCGCGTCCCTGCCGAGCGCGTTTGGAGAGGAATGGCTTTTCAGTTGGGCCATGATGGCAGCTGGATTGGATTTCCAGTGATACATGTACCTGAGTACCTCACGCAAGTAGCGAAAGCATATGCCGGACACAGGAAGTGCATCGAGAGCGTTATTGCAGGGGTATCATTATCATGTCGACATCAAATCATCCAGGCCGCTATACCGCTCGAACTTGGTGGTATGGCCCGTGGGGGAGTGCGGACCGCATTCATCGCTGCCTGCTTGATGTTGTGCTCGGGCTGCAAATATGTCGTGCGTCGTGGGGGGCGTCATCTTATTATTGTGCTGCGTGCGAGAGAATGGGAGAGACGTGGAAGGGAATGGTTGTTCTGGTCGAAACATGCCAAGACTATAATTTAGTGCGGGTAGATCACGGAGGGAGCCGAGCCGCTGGACCGTTTCCGCCGTTCAACAGGCGGCGAGGCGGAGGCACTTCGCTTAGGCATACATGTGCCTCCTAGTTGTTGGTGAGTCGAAGAAGAGACATCCAAGACATGAGAACACAATAATGATGAAGATGGATAATAACGCCTCCAACTCCTACTCACTGGACAAGAAACAGACCCGATTGCCGACTTCCCGAAGATGGAATAAATCAAGGCAGATCACGGTATATGTCGGATTCGGGTGCTGCCGAGGCGGTGTCGCAACGGAATTAGCGAGGGGGGCACTACATGTACCTCTGAGTCGTGTATCCAAGAAAAATGAGATTGACAAAGTTCCAATCATGTATCAATCAATCAATCTCTTCCCGGCACATCTTCAGGGACTGCACCTGCGCACGACGAGAAGCTTTTCCATCTTCTCCATATTTTCCATCTCCTGGGCAGCAATAATCCACAAGAATCATAATATGGCCATGAAGGGGGAAGCCATGAAGGGAAAAGGGCTAGAACAGTCCGATTGTGTATATTCACATCTGCGCCCCCGAACCGGCCAAGTTCTGCCTCATTTGCGATGAAATAGGTACAGGTACTCAGTACTGTGGGTAGGTACCTTTTATATGGACTATATTCGCCTGAATCCTACGCCGGCAAGCTTGCCCATCCTTCATCCTTCAGAGCATCCACCGCCTTCGTCACGTTGCCGACGACAGACGCCACACGCGGGTCGCGTGCGCGGAAGATTCATGTCTGCGGCATCTCTTCAGCGCCCAGCGCCCACATGCTGCCGTCGGTGGCCAACTTCTGTTTGACAACTGACTTTGGAGCTAATGAGTGTATTCCCTTCATACACCGCTCGCAGTCTCAGCTAGGAAGTAGCTCACAGTACAGCCAGACATCCTTACGACACGAACACCTTACCACGTGTGTCTCCAATCACTCGGGCCTCCATCATGCGAATCGCACCGGGCATCATCGCCGCGCTCCCAGTCCTCAATGCAATTGCCGCATTTGTGCCTGCTGATACATCTGCTACCGATCAACTTGCACGCCAAGCACTGGACAACGTGCGCCGGAGAGCTTCTCGTCGACATGCGAGCTTCAGTGAACAGCCTCTGACTACACTCGTATCAGAACGCGGACCAACGCTTGCATATGGCCGCCATCGTCTCCCACGCTCTCATCCCTCATACACAGGACCCTCAGACGCAGAACAGAAGCCAAAATGTACCATGGAGACAGCCTCGGTCCGGAGGGAATGGGACTCGCTCACGCGAGACGAGAAGAGAGCTTACATCGACGCCGTCCTCTGCTTGATGCACAAACCACCCATCAGCGGTGACCTCGTACCGGGAGCACGCAGCAGGTTCGACGACTTCTTCGGAACGCATGTCAACCAAACCCTCTCCATCCACGGCACGGGGAACTTTCTCTCATGGCATCGCTACTTCACCTGGACCTATGAACAAGCTCTTCGCCACGAGTGTGGCTACACCGGTGAGTATCACTCCTTCACGTCGAGAAGGTGTCGGGAAAAGAAAGAAAAAAAAAGAAGAAAAGAACATGTCCTCATTTCCTCTTAGGTCCATTTCCCTATTTCAACTGGGGCCGCTACGCCCTCGATCTTCTCAATGCCCCGGCCTTCGACGGCTCCGACACCTCCCTATCCGGCAACGGCGTCCCCGACTCTCGCAACAACGGCACCAACATCCCTTCCAACGCCATGCCCTTCATCGTCCTCCCCCCAGGTCAAGGCGGAGGATGTGTCGCCACCGGCCCTTTCTCCAACTACACCGTCAACCTGGGCCCCGTGACTCCCGCCCTCTCCTTCATCGCCCCCAACCCGGCGCCCAACGGACTCGCGTACAACCCACGCTGTTTCCGCCGCGACCTGGGCGCCTACTCTGCAAAAATCTGGTCCAAAGACTCCGACTGCTACGCCCTCATCACACAATCCCCGCACATTGGCGCCTTCCAAACGACCATGCAAGGAGATTTCGCTTCGGGATTTTTAGGCATCCACACCAGTGGCCATTTCATCACGGGAGGAGATCCCGGAGGAGATTTATTCGCTTCGGTCGGAGATCCGTATTTTTATCTTCAACATGCCCAAATTGATCGCGTGTGGTGGATTTGGCAACATTATGATGATGATGATTGTGAAGAAGAAGAGGAGAATGAGAGAATTTATGTCATTGCGAATACGACTACGGTGAATAATGTGCCTCCGAGTCGGAATGCGACGTTGGATGATGTGATTCAGTTGGGTGTGAATGATTTATATGGATCGCAGGGAATCAAGATTCGAGATGCCGTCGATACCATGGCGGGGCCGTTTTGTTATTATTATGATTGAGCATCATCATCATCATCATCATCACTAGGTTACGGGTAGCGGGTAGCGGGTAGCGGGTTTGGCATCTCACGAGGATATGTATGGTCAGACGAGGTGGCATCCAAGTAAGAAGACTTTATGATAGAGACAGACAGACAGACAGATAGCGGACAGACAGTGCATCATCATAATAATCGTCATTCAGTAACGTGTCATAAAAAACAACAAAAATGAAAAAGAAAATGAAAAAGAAAAAGAAATGAAAAAGAAATACAAGATTTCAACATATTTCAAGGGCGGCCGTCGCAATATGTCCAAAAAGACAAAGATGGTGTCATATCTCTCTCTCGCGCACATAAAATCAAGTGAGATCTCTCACAGCCATCTTCCGGTCATGTGCCAGTATATCTCGCAAGTGCAACTTCGTCGCCGCAACGCCTCGCTCACATCTATAACAACAATCAACCAAAACAAACAAAACTCGCCGCCACCATCATTGCTCTGCCAATGCGAATTCCGTCGAAACGAGGGCCAGAGGCAGGCAGCATTGCTACCTTAGTCTCGGTTAGTACGAGTTCCGCTGCACAGCTCTCCAGGATCCATCAGCTACCGTGTCAAACCGCACGTTCCTTCCCATGGGGGGACCATTGACGCGCATGATGCCACCATGCTCCAGCCACGGCCGCAAGTTCTTACATTGGCTGACATCAAACTTTTCCAGGTATCGACATCCTTCGACCACCGCTTCCACACCTTGTCCCGTGACTCGGACACAGCCTCGGACACTGAGATATCGGAGCTCGAGCAGATGAAGGCCAATGCAGCGAAGACTATTATCACTGACAGCGGAGCCACAGAATGCCATGTCCAGCCTACGGAGAGCGGGGAGACCAAGCGCCAGGACTTCCGTGGCCGTGTCGGACAGAGCGCAGCAGAAGGAAAGGTCCAGTTCCCGTAATGCTCTACAACCACCCACAACGCCTACGATAGCTTGGTCACTGAGGTACGTACAGTCTGCAAGAATCAGCCTGTGAAGATTGCGGAAATCGTAGATACTCCAAGAGTGAAATCCATTGTCTGAAATGCTCGTGCACCTGGTGAGATCCAAGCTTTCGAGGCGGTCTGCTGCGTGCGCTGCAATGTGTGCCATGCTACGATCTTGTACATGCTTGCAGTACGAGAGTGTCAGACGCTTCAGGTTCGGTGCTCCGATAATCGTCCCGGGCGGAGGCTGCGGGTGAGTGGGCTCTTGAAGCTGCTTCACATTTCCGTGCCTTCGTATGGGGCCCTTTCTGCCATTGAGCGGATGTGGAGGCGGAGGTAGATGTTGTGGTCCTTGTTTCTGCTCGGGCACGACCCAGCCCACCACTCTTGCAAGCAAGGTATCGCCCACCTTTCGACAATTACTCAGGTCAATCTCTTCCAGGCCTTTTGCTTTGTCAACCAATCCAAGTACTGCACCTGCAGTCACATCCCAGACAGATTTCATCTTCCAGATCTTCACGACAGGGGCACACGCGTCAACGAGAGCCTTGAAGCCTTCATCTGTGACATGGTAACAATTGGAAAGGTCTACTTTGCGTACTCGAGATCCGATCAGCGGCACGATGATGTCTCGGAGCACCTCGTCGGTAACGTATCTGTTGTACATTGCCAGGTTGAGTTCGTGCAACACATCCGGCGAGTTCTGTATCAGGTGCGCCCAATGCATGCTGACCTGTCGACAGCGCATCACACTGAGCAGGTCTAGATGCCCGTATATGTGCGTCAAGATCTGGTCTGGCAGTCTCCCTTTCCCGATATTGGATGGCTTCCTGACTAAACTCGGTCTCCTGGTTGTAGTGGGACTCAATCGTCTGGGTGAACTGGGAGAGCCTGGACTGGGCGAGGCCACTGGTGACAATCGGTGCATGGGTATTGGCTTTAACGGAGAAGAATTTGTGATGCGCACTAATGGTGGACTAGGCGTCCGATACTCCTGCAGCGCGGTGATCTGTCCGTCTGCAGCAGGCAGTGGTGGCGCCAATGACGATCTTCTCGATTTCGCGCGCATGTTGTCCAAGTTTTCGTTAAATAATGGGTCTGGGTCCACAGGTCCCATGTTCGGTGGCAGTCCTGGTGAAGTATGCTCGTTTCCCACTAGGGGCAATGGCTGATCGAACTTCACCGTTGGCAAATCTTTACGCCAGTCGTGTGCGCCTAATTCCACGTCCAATGCACTCGAAGCTCCTGTCATGCCAACGTTTGCACCGACAGCATCTGACATGACCACATCATCGTCTCGTTTCGCGGATGCTCTGAGTCTCCGTCGAGCTTCAGCCTCCACTTGTTGGCGAAGTTCCGAGCTACACCGCTGCCACAGTTCATCTAGCACTTCACCAGTGATGAGGAGACACTCGACGTAATTCACGCTTCGCACTGTTGCAGTCCGTCGGGGAGCAAGGCTGAGACTTGTCACCTCACCAAAGTATTGGCCAGCACCAAGTCGAGCTCGCACCTGCTGATCTGCCGAGTGCGCATTTCCATTGATGTAGCCGTTGGTGCTTAGATGCTTTTCCGACTTCTGCACCTCGACTGGACTCGTTAGAACTTCGACGTCTCCCTTGACAATGAAGTAGACTTCTCGGCCGCTGGTTTCCTGCTTGACAATCTCGGTAAATGGCGGGTAGGACACTGGTTGAGCGTTGACGCCCAGAAAGTGCAGAATGTCCGAAGGAAGGCCGGAGAATAATGGCAACTCCTTCAGTAATTGCCGTACCGTGAGAGGCGATGTGCCCAAGGCACTGGAGGCAGACACTTCTGCTATACTGGGCGAAGGAGACTTCCGCTTCTTGTTGCTTGTCACCTCTCCATTCTCCAGCGACCCTGCCTCGCCCATCTCCACATCCCCAGCCATCCAGTCACGAGAGCGTTTCCGGGGCGCAGCTGGCGGTCTCATGCTACCTTCTTCGCCAGTGTGAACTGGGAGGCATCGTTCCTTCTTCTTGCGTTCCAATATGGCCAATCTTTCCAGGGCTTCATCTCGTATGGCTCGCTCCACTTCTGGGTACGAGGGCAGCTCTTTCTGCAGATCTTCCTTATTCAACCTGACAACCAAGCTCCGTATACTGGCCACGATACTTGCAGTCCGTGGCATGTCCATGAGGATGCCAATCTCGCCAAAGAAAGCACCTGGCTTGAGCTCCGCATAGGTGCTCTCGCCATCTCTACTCGTGACACGAACAGAGCCGCGCACCAGCCAATACATGGCTTTCGCATCTTCGCCCTCACGAATAATCTCTTGCGCAGGCTGGAAGATGTTGGGTCGCAGACTTCGCCCAATGGACAGCAGGAAGGATTCTGGGGCGCTCTGAAAGAGTGGGAAGGCCTTGAGGCGGTCAAGGAGCTCCAATGGCAGACCGGTGTCGACAGAGACGCCCAGAGCGGAGGATTTGACGGGTCGAGAAGGGTTGAGGGCGGAATCGTAGCTCTGGATCAAGGACAAGGCATCGGGAGGCGCGGCGGTGCGCAAGGCGGACGAGCCTCGCAGTGGGTGTCGGCGCATCTTTTCTCAGCGAGGCTTCCTCGCGCCCGCGCCGGTGATCCGCACGCGATGTCCTCGCATGTGCTTCCTCCTACGCCACTTTCGCTCTGTGGCAGGAGCAACGGGGCAGTCTCGTTCGGTGGTAGTAAAGAAGCGGAATTCTGTCAGATGTGAAGATGTGGTGGGCGAGCACGAGCAGCGCGAAGTTCGGCAAGAATATCGTGCTGTCTCAGATGCAGCGTGGATGTGGTTTGGCAAGGCGCGAGCTCCGAAGCGGAAGCGGTTCGTGTCGATGTCGCTTACTACTGACTGACAGTAGTAGACCACGCGATGGAACAACAACCATGCGACGTCACGCCGCTGTCGCGTGTGCAGAGGGTGGGAGACGTGATGTGTACCGAGAGTAAGGTAAGGTGGGATAGGATAGCTGATGGTGCAACTGGACTCAGAGAATGAACAGACAGATGTACAGCACGTGTGCGTGTCATAACAATATCCACCAGGTACATGTAGGTAACCCGTAAGAGGTAGTAGTCGTACCGTGACGACAGCGGGCAAAGCTCCAGGAAAGAGCTCCCGCACTACTCTTCCATCCACTTTTCTGTGTTTCTAGCGCCAACCCAGATTGCGCCTGCCGAATCGTGCCCTTGGAACCTACTACTACCTACCTTACCTAATAATAAGGTACTGATTGTGCCTCAGGTGTCCAGAGGGCACTCTCTGCAAGTCCTCCTCGACATCTAGACACTCCATCATCATATATACCTACCGGTACCTTATCTTACATACATAAATACCTAAGGTACTACTACTTCTGCTCGCACACTTCTATGCATACGCTTGTAGCAAACAGCTCTAGCTAAGAAATGCTCCCAACGAAGACTCTGAACAGGCATTAGCAAAAGGACACCGAAGCATACATGGCCTATGCCCTGCTGGTACATAGCTAGTACTACATTACCTCCTAGTACAGTCACTACCTCAGTATTACAAAGTCGCGCGGCTGAGTGCGGTATCATCGCCAAGACCCTATAGGAAACTCCCGTCTGTACCCCTGCGCATACAAGTACATAGAAGATAAGATCAAGAGATGCAGTAGTCTGTTCGTAGACTGACTGGTTGTGCCCGAACGGGTTGAGAGTGTAAGACTGACTCGTTTCCCGAAAGCTACTCCAATCATGTGCCGAATACATAAAATCATACCTCCGACAGCTAGGAGGTAGGTAGGTGTAGGTGCAAGTACCTTAACTCCTAACATACATGTACCTTTTTATACCTGAACCAGGCAAGCAGTAAGCAGTGACTCGGATGCCTCCGATACATATATGTACCTACCTATGCACACACTCGTATCCGTAAATCGTGAACTACATATACCTTATATAGGTATACCTACAACCTACATTAGATATTCTAACCCAATTAGTAGAGAGCTGAGCCCGGTTTTACGAAGGAGAGGGGAGAGGGGAGGGGATGTGTTCCACAACGCAGCACCTGCATGTAAGATCAGATATGTAAGAGGTAGGTATGCATGCATGTGCCCCTCAATACGTATTGCTTCCTCGTACGGCATCAAATAGGCACACTCTACGTGTAGGTACCTACCTAACCTACCAACTACCTTACCTGTATGTCGCTCAAAAATCAAAATCCCCATGCCTTTCAGTCGATGAAAAGTCATGCCCCAAAACGGAGCGCCGACGTCTAGCCTAATGCATACTGGTCTGTGTGACGACCTGTTGCTCGTGCAGAAGCTCCCGTCTCACGCCTCGTCCGCTCTCTCACACTCACAGCAGTAAATGAACCATGAACTTGCTCAATACAGTGAGGTACGCAAAAGGAAAAGAACGAAACATCAGTCAATCGCTCGTGCTCATTGGGGGTATCTTCGCTATCAAGTGTACAAGAACGAGTACAGAACTCGCCACGCCCACAGCCATCCACCCAAGTCAACTCCCCCTTCCGCGCGTCTAAGGCCGGGGGCATGTTACCAAGTGGTGCTGTCCATAAGGTATCTCTCACACGATCCTGTTTGTCCCACCATGCCGCTTATGCCCAAACGCTGCAAAGAAAGCAAAACAAAACAATCCCATAACGCCTTCGCTTGCAATGCAGCAACCTGAACCTCTCGCTCGTCTCAAGCGTGATCATACACAGAAGCCGCCCCTCCAACAGCCGTCCAGCCAAGTCAACTCACCCTTGCGGGGGTCCAAAGCCGGCGGCACGTTACAAAGTGGTGCTTTCCGTCCAATCTCAATCTTGACACGATCCTGTCGTCGCTCAACGCCGTCTTTTCCCAAACGCTGCAAACCTCCCATAGCACTTTTTTCGCTTGCAACCCATCCTGAACATCTCAGTCGTCTCAATCGTAATAGTACCGATGCCGCCCCTCCAACAGCCATCCAGCCAAGTCAACTCACCCTTGCGGGGGTCCAAAGCCGGCGGCACGTTGCAAAGTGGTGCTTTCCGTCCATTGTCAATTTTTACACGATCCTGTCGTTGCTCAAACGTCGCCTTTTCCCAAACGCTGCAAAATTCCAATAACACCGTCGCTTTCAATGTAGCATCGTCGTTGCACTCGTCTCAATCGTGAACTCTGTCGTAATGCCATCGCAGACTCCACTCGAAGAGTCCAGTCACCAAAAATCAAGCACCTCTCCAGTCAACTTGTAATGCTCCAATCCGTACGCAAACTTTGCGCCCAGGTACTTGTTGTCGCCTTTGTTGACAACGCCAGGTGGGTTTCTGCCACAATCCGGGAAGTCAAAGACCATTGGAGGCGACTCAGGGACTGCTGGTTCGAGGGCTGCTGGTTCAGGGGCTGCTGGTTTGAGAGCTGCTGATTTGAGAGCTGCTGATTTGAGAGCTGCTGGTTCAGGGGCTGCTGGTTTGAGAGCTGCTGGTTCAGGGGCTGCTGGTTTGAGAGCTGCTGGTTTGAGAGCTGCTGATTTGAGAGCTGCCTCGTCAGGAACGGCCTGGTCGAGAGCTACTTGCATGGATGCTGCTTGAGCAGGAGCCGCTTGCACCGTTGTCGCCTGTCTCGGGGCTGGCGGTGTTGTTTGAACAGTCGCAGCAGGTGTCTCTTCTGTCCCATTTGGTGTCTGCTCAAAGATGTTGCTGTGTGTCTCCTCGTCGGCATCGACAAGCATCTCGTCATCAGAGTCAATGTCAGGTACTGCAAATGTGCCATCCGGATCGCCTGGCTGCTTGTGTGGGATACTGTGCATTCTGTCCACCTTAACGCGCTTCGTCGGGCGCTCGATGAGCTCCTGAATCCCACGCTCTTGTTCCATTGCTTGAACCTTATTCTTGTAGTATTCGTACATTCGCACTTGCTCCAGACGTCGGTCGGCGTTTGGTTCTTTTGGCGGTGGTGGCGCATTCCAGGATCGAAGCGGACGTGCGGTGAGCCGGGACGGTGTCTGCATGCCACGGCGGACAGAGGTGATCGTGCGTCGTCTCATTGCGGAAGGGTTCCCGTCAGCCATGCTTGACTCGCTCGACTCTGTATGCTCTGTGATGGTGTCAAGAGACGTCTCCTGTAGTGGGTTTTTGGCCGAAGGCGCAGTGAAAGCCCGAGCGTTCTTTTGTGCGCTGTAGCTAGCCGATGGTCGTAGCGTTGGGTTCTTCATTCCTTGCTCACGCACCGGCGTCGAAATGAGAGGTGTCGGTCCCTGTGAGCGGGTGTATGTTCCTGACTCTTCTTCTTCTTGAGGCGCTTGGCGCTTTCGGAACATCGGTAGCTCTTCTGCAGGCGCTGAGCGCTTGCGAGATGCCGGCAGCTCTCCCAAACTCTGTTGTGGGCTCTGCTGCTTTGGAGGGGTTCTCTCTTGCGACTTTGAGCGCGAGGTGAATGGCGTCGAAAGGGTTCTCAGTAACGTGCCCAAAAACGATGCCTTCGGTGTCGCGTCGCCGTCAGGAGTGTGCTGTGCCTGAGGTGCTTTGAGGAGGGGTGCTGGCGTGCCAGTGATGAGGTTTGACGAAAATTCGACCGACTCGTCAGTGTCGCGTGTCTCGGAGGCGACAGCTGCTAACTGTGCCTCATTGGCGGCGCAACGAGCTTCGCGAATGCGGTCGTGGAACATCAGGTCGCGAATTGGGTTACTGCCCTGGCGGGCTCTCAAGTTGTCACGTTCCTCCGTGGCAGCGTCAAATTTGTGCTGGAGGTCGGCGCTGTGGTCGGCAAGCTGAATAATCAGCAAGTCTTTTTGCTTGCTGGTCAGCTTCTTGTGTGCAGCGCGATTTCCGTCTAGTAGCTTTGCGTAAACAAGAGACAGCGACGAACCAGCGTTGTCGTCGGCGACGACGGAAGCTGCGCGCGACGGCGCGGTGGATTTTTTGATACGCGTGCTGCGACGCGGTTCGGCGGTGGAGGAGGGAGGGAGGGGGTGGGAGGGGGTGGATGACCGAGTGCGCGCCATTGTGTTTGAAGACGTTACTCGGAAAAGATTTGGGGTTTGTTGTCGAGGAAGAAGTGTTGAAGTTTGGTTTCCGAAGGAAGTGCACTTTTAGCTCCCAGCGGCAAGAGCCGCAGCTTCCCCGGACTTTTCAGCAGAACTGATCAAGGTTAACAATCAGCGTAACTATAACAACAATGCAAGAATCAACGTGACAATAATAACAATAGACAATCTACAATACAATCAACAGTCAACAATCACAACCTGCGAGGCTCGAAAAGATCGACAATTGCGTCTGCACGCCGACTCTTCTTCTAGCTGTCTAGTGCCTACAACAGTTGTAGAGAGACAAAGCACAGACCTTCCGTTCCCCTCTAGATGCGGTCCGCCGGCCCGGGCTCGGATGGGGCCCGCGGCGGTATACATAGAACTGGGAATGCCAGGAGGCAGCTCAGAACCTACCAGGTACGCTCTCCATCATTCGGAACACACCAAGCCTTCATAGGTGAAGGAAGTGCGCGGCGACAATCTGACTCCCGTACAGAGCTGGGGGAGAAGACCCACTCACTGTGCTTCACGGGAATCCACATGCTTTGATGCCTATGGATCGTTACTAAAGGTGGTAAAAATTATAAGCAGTTATACAGCAACATACATCCTCCCGGTACAAATTGATATTAGCGTGCCCTTCTGTCATCTCAACATGGGACATCCAATGTGCCATCTTTGCGCATGTGGTCCCTAAGGTGGTGCCACTTCCCTCAAAGTCGCCACCTGGGTAGGGGCAGAGACCGAATGGGAACGGACTAGGAGCGTTGTGGCGTGTCTCTGCATTGGCAAGATAGGTGTTCTGAAGGGGTCTGTTATGTTGATCTGATGAGACCCAGGCTCTGGAAATCAAAGCTCTCTGCAAAATTGGACAACGGCGCCAAATTACGCTGTTCTTACAAGAGTTGCCCTTGTCGTACACCTCCATTCTTCGCGATCTTCTGCTTTCAAGCACATCCATTATAGAGTTCCATAACAATCATGGGTAGAAAATTGAAATGACCTGCCTCTTTTGGATATATCCGACGAGCAAATTATGATAGCCAAGATAGCCTATTCAAGGCCCTGCACGACGTGGCTCAGTCTCACAGTTTCAATGCCCTTGGTTTGCGGTGGCAAAATTGAGGCTTTCATGCAACGGAGCCTTGAGATTCTGCCATATTCCAGGGCAGTGAAATCCGCGTAATCAGGGTTCTCGTCCACGACTTATCATAAATTCATCACTATACTCCCGATGCGCAACAGGTTGCCAACGCTGAATGACCAGTATCCCCCGGGATGGACGGTGCAGCCAGATCTCTGCCAAGAAAGGACACTCTCGTTGCAGTCCAGCAAGAGTGAGTGGGTGATCGCATGCAAAACGAGCGGCGGATCGCTGTGTCCGGCCTATCGTACGGCGATTGATTCGATACCGCCAGAACTAAGCTCATTCCAGATAGCCCATCTCGTCGTCGATGATGCTTTTTAGTGTCTTAGGCTGCCTCATATAGCCTGCGTTTGGTGGAGGCCAAGATCTCGTTCGTACTCTCAGTTGCTCGGCCTCATTGAGTGCCGGTGCCAACCCGCCTAGACTCCCATGTACCACGTACTCCTGTTCTGCGAGGGCCTCAGCCAGCTCAACCTGATGGTTGTCCAAAAGCTCTTCATTGGGCACCACGATCAGCGGAACTTGTATCCGAAGTGCATCGAGAATCGTGCCAGAGCCTAGTGAGATAAAGTCAATATATTCCTACGGTATGAGATACAGAGCCCCACCACTCACCGGCATGACTGATCACAACCCCCTCTTGATTTCCATTCCCACCTTTGGCTTGCTTCATATACTTCGCCAATCCAGCCTTGTCGATTGTGAAACCCGCAATTCGCAGAAAACTTCCACTCTCACTGTTCTTCGCGGCGGTGATGCATGAGTCGAAGAGCTCTTGACCGTCTTTGCCGTATTGCACTAACAGGTCTGTGTAGCCTTGTTTCTCCAGCGCTTCGAGGAAGTCGTGCTGTAACACCCCTCGCACTAGGCCACCGAACGATGCTGTTGCACCTATAGTGACGAAGCAGGTCTTCGATGGCATGCTGGGCGACTGTATGTGTCATGTACATGCTATAAAGACTGGAGGCGAAGTGCGAACTCGTGTCCCGCGGCATGTGACGATGGCGTAGAGGTAGGAGGTAAGGTATCCAATGCTTCCTACTTGGCAAACTAGTCCCCATTCGGAAGCTTACCGCAGGAAGCTACTATTGGCCATAGCCGCTATACCTTACTCACAACGACTGCGGCCTGCGGCGATGGCGGAGGTAAGGTCTTGGCAAGGCAAGTGAACTCCATTCATCACTTCGACTTCCGTCCTGTGCATCATTCACAAGCCCCCATCGTGATGGCAGCACCACTGAACCGAGTGTACCGACAGGCGACACAGTCAGCCTCTCGATATGCACATTCTGCGCCATGGAGCGTATCGATTGCACGTAACGCACAATGGCAACAACAACGCAGCCTTCACTACGCTTCGCGTGTAATGGCTCAGCAGGAGTTGGTGGAGAATGACCTGGACACATACCTTGAGGCTCTGGACGAAAACCTGCCCTCCGAAGCCGAACTCTCCTCCACCGCCCACGCCGAACTTGACCAGCATCGTGAACTGCGAAAATTGGTCCGTCTCGCAGCATGGGAAATGCCCTTTCTCGCCCAACACGCAAAACCCTACGTACCACCCCCAAAAACGGCAAAGACTCCCCTCCGCTGGCGCTATACTACATACTTCTCTGAATCACATCCGGCGTCGCGTAAAGTCGTGGTGGAGTTCAAAGTGGCCCATCTGAACCTGGGAAGGAGACAGACGGAGAAGCTCAAGAAGCTGGCAGGAAGCAGATACAATCCCGAACGAGAACTCGTCAAGATGAGCTGCGAGAGTTTTGAGACCATTGCTCAGAACAAACGATATCTGGCAGATACAGTTAACAAACTCATTGCTGAGGCGAAAGATCTAAAGACCGACTCATTTGAGGATATCCCATTGGATACAAGGCATCATAAGTTCAAGAAGCGTTTGCAATTCCCAGAGGAGTGGCATATGACAGAGAGCAGAAGGGCAGAGTTAGATGCCGAAAGAAAGAGACTGTTGCTGCAAGAGGGCATGAAGGTGGAGCAAGGCCGAATTGTTTCTGGGACTGCGGCTATCGAGGTTGACAGACAGATTAAGCTGAAGCAGGCTGAAGAGGCCGTGGCGCAGGAGGCGAGGAGACCGGTGTCTGCAGGAACGACGGGTAAGCGACAGATGGGCCAGCGGGGACGGTAGATGAACTGCAAATGAGGGCACGGAACGTGTAGGCAATGTACAGCTAAAGGATAATCCCCCATGAGAAATCGCCATGCTATTGCTCTACTCACTCGACCCAAAGCTGCGCCTCATGCCTGGCACCCTTCATCCTCGAGCTGTCAGGTATACTTAGCAGTTCCCGGGAATCCACAATCCGATGGGTTGCAACACATCATCCTTCCTGGAATCTCTCTCATTGGCGATCTCTCCCAGACTGGATCCATAGATGTAACCCACTGGCACTCGCCAGTGTCAACCTCCTGGGCTATTTGTAACCGTGCAATCTGTCCCCCGAGTGACTTCCGGACGTCTGCGATTCTCCCATTGAGAGATACATGTACGACTGCTGTCACTACTTGCGCTGCTCCAGAGCCAAAGTTCTTTACTGTCAGCATTTGAAGTTGGAATTTACTTCCCAATCCAATGGGGATATGTACCCAAGTCGTTTAGCGTGGCCGAGAATCAAGCAGACAGCGCCCCGAAAGACTTCCACGAACTGTGAGCTTTGACCGTTCGAAGCGGCGAAACGCCCTGTTGACGCATAGCCATTCTGTACGGCTCAAGATAGCAAGATGCATTCAGCTTGGTAGCAGTGCACCTGAGGCTTCTCGGCGGCAGACCAGCTTTTCAGGTCGCCGCGTTGATATAGAACTAAAGCTGGACGACGTCAGCTTCAGACCAATGACAGGCATGGAAGTCTCCCAAGTGAAGCGAAATTACAGGTGCGTGAGATGTACAGCGTTATGGTAGACTACATGTACATGTCTTGGTTTCCTCATGTCTCATATCTCCTAGCACCAGGGATTCTGGTGCGGACAAACATGCAGTACGGACGGAGAGGTATGACAAAACCAAATAGACAGCCATTGTGCGGCGAAGCCGATGGCTGCCTTGAGCGCAAATACAAACACAAGCAGTTCTCACGTCTCCCTCTATTTAGTCACCTCTGACTGCACCTCGACATCGACATTGACCTGCTATCCCAGTATCACTTTGCCGAAGACTGTCCTGGTGGAGCTAGCAAGATGCCTTCCACGCCATTCCAGCTCATCGTCACCGGCAAAGCAGAGGTCGCACATCTAGCAGAGCTCGCTATCATCAACGTCTCAGTCTCCAGCTCCGGCATCAACGAAGCCTCCGTCTCAGACAAAGTCATCACGACCGCCAAACACATCGAATCCCTCTTGGGCCCTCTATCCCCACAAGATGACACAGCAAAAGCCAAAAAAGCGGCACCTATAGCCCACTGGTCCAAAACCTCCCTCTCATCCACCAGCCACGGACTGTACCATCACCAAGATCCCGACCAGCCACCGATCAGACAATACAACGTAGCCATCAGCTTCGACATCAGCTTCAGGGACTTCCAAGCCCTGAGATCTTTCGGAACCAAGCTCTCCAGCATCAGTCACGTCGAAGTGCAAAACATCTCCTGGATACTCACTGACGCGACTCTGAAATCCTTCGAGACCGAACTTCGCGAAAAAGCCGCGCAAGACGCTCTGGAGAAAGCGTGCGACTACTGCGACGTTTTGGCGTACAAAGCGAACGTCCGACCGGTGGAATTGCAGGAAGGTGATGCGAGGAGTATGATGAGTGCTGGATTTGGAGGAGGAGGAAGAGGGGCCGGAAATGGAATATTTGGTGGCGGTGGATATCATGGAGAGAGCGGTGTTGCTGCAAAATACGCGCAGACAGCAACGGTGAGTCGCTCGATGCAACAGGCGAAAATAGGGATAGGAAATGGTGAGTATGCGAGGACTGAGGGTCTCAGGTTTGATGCACAAAAAGTGAAAATGGCGATAGAGGTCACTGTGAAATTTGAGGCGGATTATGATGTCTGAGGAATGGAGAGAAGGTGCTTTCCCTTTTGCGGATCAAGGCGAGAGGCGATTTTTTCAGTGCTTGCTGAGGGGGAATCAAGGGAGGCATGAAATAGCAGATTCGGCGAGTGAACGTGATGATGCGTTATGTAAGGTACTTTCAGAACTGGATATACAAAAGTACCTACTCTCGTTGCCTTGCTGTTATGTATAATGAGTCGCAGACTCTCTTTTTTCTCTCTCTCCCTCTCCATTCTATTTGCGCCAGTTCTTGTTCGTAATTTAGCACGATGCGCCATCAGGCACGCCCTTGCACTTGGAGCTCTTTTGGCCACCAGTGATGCTAACGCCACTCCATTTCCAGTTGCTGCACGAAGCGCAGAGAATGTAAATCTCTTCCGCGTCATCTGCCACTGTTCCAGAGACATTCTCCACGGTAATGTCCGTGATCGGGACGCCACTCGTTGGGGTTCCTGTGGGCGAGCCGTTCTGGTAATCCTGTTCAATGACAATGCCATAGTCGGTAATGTTGGAGAGTTTGATATTGGAATAGGTGATGTTCTTGACAGATCCTTCGGCGTCGTACACAGTCTTGATGCGAATCCCGTTGGCAGAGTCAGAGACGGTGCAGTTGGCAATGTTGACGTTGGACACTTCATTGTTGGTGCGTCCACCGACAGAGCCCATCGAGATACCATGGCCGCCAGAGCAGTTACAGTCAGTGAAGCTGATGTCACTTCCAGAGTTGACAGCAAGGCAATCATCTTGGTTCTTGACATTCGCACCGGAGATGTGTACACCGGTTGAAGACCCAACATCAAAGGCATCGGAGTTGTGACCAAGGGGCTTTCCATCGGAGCCGAGCTCGTCTCCAGCAGAGTTGTCAATGGTGATGTCCTTGACGATGAGGTTCTGCGCTTGGTTGATCGAGAAGCATTGTACGGGGTAGTTTTGAATGTTGAGGCCGGAGATGGTGGAGTCGATGAGCTTGTGGGCAGCAAAGAATTTTGGCTTGGTCTTCCCGCCGTTGCTGCCTTGACCATCCCACCAGGCTTTGCCGTTACCATCGATAACGTGGCCAGACGCGCCGGTAATGGTAATGTTCTTGCCAGAGAAGCTGAGCAAGGGACCCGCCCACTCAGAATACTCAAAAGTCGTGTTACCCTCGAAAGTAACCTAGCAGAAGTCAGCTTCCAATTAAGGAGTACAAAGGGCTCGTAAAAGTGCGAAGGGCTGACTAACGGTTGTGCCATCGGCCAGGTCCTCCATGTCCAGAGTCTTCCCGGCTGGAACAGTAATGTCCTTGAGGACGATATTCGGGCATGAAGCCTTGGAAGCCATAGCTTTCTCAATATCGGTAAAGGTGCATTCACTACCGGCAGTGCCATTTCCGGTGTCCTTGGCAGTATAGCCGGTCGGCTTCTTTGTGGAGGCAGATTTGCTTGAAGACTTCTTCACAATTGTTCCACCGGCCACTGGTGCAGGGAAGGTAGGGGAGGAGAATCGATCGGTGAAATGATCCAGACTGGAATCTTGGGCGGACCAAGGCGCCGGCCGAGCAGCAGCAAGACCAGCTCCAACCGCCAGGGCAATAAGGGTCCTTTGATAGATCATCTTGGATGTATGAAAACCGCCGGGGTCTGTGAAGAGGGCAATAAAGGAGTGGATTTGCAATGATGCAGAAGGAACGAACTAACTGGATTGGCCCCAATGGACTCTGGACTGTGAGAAGGAGTGAAGATGGGTCGGCGAATGCTTGATAGACTTGGCTTTATATACTGAGCGAGCTTGTAATATATTCATTGTCACGTCGGAGGGTCTCCGAAGCGCTATAAGCTACTATGCCCAATATCCAGCAAGCGTTGCGTCCATAGTGGCCCTAATATGCAATACGAAGCAAGAGAGAACGCGTAAGGTCGTGTTCGATGGTTAGGTCATAGAGTCGCAGTGGGGGCGACTTGTCTGCCTTGAGAAAGGAGACCGTGATTGATGGCAGAAATGGAGCCCTCCATAAGCACAGCGAAGAATGTCTCGGATGCACCGTGCCTATGCAGTAACCCGTTTTCTAGATGAAACGAATATACAGGATGTGGACCAGGTGGATCTGTAACATTGAGGCCGGAGGATATCCGGGGCGGAGCTCCGAAGTCGCTAGGGTCCCACATATCAATGGATTTCCTACTCTTCTCATTCACCATTGCGTCGCACGTAACGTCTTCCACGGTGAAAATTGGTGAGTTGTGTACTCGGCAAGGAGGGGCGTTACCTGGTTCATAGCCGCAACACATCGTGTCAAGCTAGCCGACAGCAAGTGGCGCTGCCGACAAACTAAGCGACCAGCTTCGTTGTGAAAGACGTTGGGGAGATCTGATAGCAAGGACTGGCGCCAGTCTCTGATATATTGTCCACCTCTGGTCGACAGCCGATTGATAATGCATGGAGGTACTTAGGTACCTTGGGAAGGATGAAACCAGCTGCGAGGTGTGGTTGTAGCGAACACGGAATTCGTGTCATTGGCACGGGGAACTCGTGTCATTGGAACGGCCGTCGAACGAATGTATCATCCTCTCCACAAGCGAGAAACAAGCCGACGGGCCGGGACCACGAGGCCGCCACGTGATATGCATGAACCCAAAATCCCCCGTGCCACAATCCACATATTTGAAATGCTGCAATTGCGCAACCTCAAAAGCGGCAAAGCCGAGTTGAGACACCAGCAATCCATGGATGTGCGTGGATGTGCGCAGTAACGCAGAGGTGGAATTGCAACCGCCGGCTAGCCTTGCGGTCTCACTTGCCACTGAAGAAGCTGGTTATTTTAGCATTGGCACCTTTATCAGGTGTCTTCAGGATGGTGTTGTTTGAGGTAGCACTTCTTGTTGACCTTCTTTCGCTTCTGCTTGGAGGGCTTTTGAGCGAAGAAGGCGTTGGATGCTCGATCTTGACGGCCTTCTTGACAGGGCTCTCAGCAGCCATTATTGATGCTGCACAATCGACCTCAGATATCTCACGTTTGATCCCCTTATCAACATATTCATCAGCCGCTTCGATCTGGCCCGCATCATCAACTTCCGCTCTCCCAGCTCGCACTTTCTGCGACAAGTCCTCTTCAACTTCGTCCTGAGGTTTCGGTAATGGTGCGTTGTCTTCTGTGCTCTCCACATTTGACGTGGTTACACGGTTCTCATCTCCATGCTTAGCAACTTCTGCCTTTTGATCACACCGAGCAGCTTCATTCTTAGCCGCCACTTCCTTGGCAGTCGCTCTCTGCTGTCCAAAAAAGTTGGCGATATTGCTCTTGTTCTCTGTACTGTTCACAGGAATGAGGAATTGCGGGCTATTGTTGCCAACCTTGCCGACAGCCTTGTCAACAGGATAGCATTCAAGCTCGCCTTGGTATGGCTTTAGCATACTCTGCAGATCTCTGTTCCATCCAACGAGATTTGGATCCAACCACGTCTTCATCTCGTCACTGCCGGCTTCCAAGATTACTGGCATACGGTCGTGCAGAAACTTGAGCTGTTTGTTCGAGTCTGTGGTGATGATGGTGAACGTATACAGCATGTCCTCGCTGCCTTCATATTGCACCATGTCCCACAAGCCAGCGAAACACATTAGCTGACCATCTGCACGCTTTGTGAAATGCGGTATCTTCTCCTTGCCATTGTTCTTCTTGAGCCATTCGTAGAAACCTTCAGCCACTACGATGCAGCGTTTTCTCTGCTTCATCGTGTTCCACATTCCCCGGTCCTCGATCAAGCTATCATCCCTGCAATTGATGGTCCTCATCTGACTGCCGTAGTCGGGTTGTCGTTTCGTCCAAAAAGGCACAAGGCCCCATTTCGCCACCTGCAGCTTGTACTTGGTCTCCTTAGTGACGACACTTTCACCAATGGGATGAGACCGCTTAGAAACAGTGGGAGAGAATTCGGCATCCTCGTGCTCCCGTTCTCCGTCTTCACAGCTATTCCCATTGCTATTGCCATTGACATTGCCATTGCCATTGCTATTGCCATTGACATTGCCATTGCCATTGTCATTGCCATTGCCATTGCCATTGCTATTGCGGCCTGCAGTATGAGCCCGGTAGATCAAGCCGTGGTAGCCGGGCGCGAAATTGTATGATTGTCTCAAAGGCTCGGCATCGTCGTCGGGGGCTTCATCTACAGCCATGTTCTGGCCCACAAGACGAGAGCGCACTTGTGAAGGCCGTAAGGACAGCGCATATCGGCCACACATGTTGATGGTCCTCACGCCATGATATTCAGACGAGAAGGAGGAGGAGAAGGAGCAGGAGGAGGTTGAGAAGACATTGCACGTGGTTTGGAGAGGGAGACGCGAACTTGGACAGTTGACATCATCGCCTGACCTGCGCGCGTCGTCGCTTGAGCCTGAGGCAAAATCTCTACCTATGCATGCACAAACTACATACCTGCCCCGAGAACTTAGGTACATGTATCTTCCAACCACCAGCACCACCCGATTATTGAACATGTCCGGACGACCAATAGCCAGTTTGCCCCTGCGGCCACTGCTAAGACAGCTCCATCGTCCATCCCGCAGCATGCACAATGCGTCGTCGCTATCATCGTATCGACCGCAGCAAGCTCTGCGCCGAGCACCTGTCGCCCACCTGACGCCGCGATGCCCGAGACGACACGCGAGCTCGTTTGTGGAAAATGCGAAAAGCCTCGCGAAGCAGAACCCCGTGTCCGTCGCCCTGGCCGCGTTCGTCATCCTCGCAGGAGCTGGCAGTTTGGCGTACGCCAACTACATCTACCAGTCCTACATCTTGGCTGCGTTCCACAAGTACCCGGAGCCTGTTGCGAAGAAGCTGCGGAGAGCGCTATACTTTACAAATGTAGACTTGCAGCCCAAGGAAGCTCTGAAGTACTACAAGCAGGCTCTGAAGGAGGCCGAAGAGGTTCAGATGGATCCGTTTTCGGATGAAATCATCGGCGTCAAGGTCCAGGTCGCAAAGCTGCTCGAAGACATCTCGCAGTGGGCAAAGGCCATTGAGGTCTTGGAAAGGACGCGAT
Organism: Sphaerulina musiva SO2202; assembly: GCF_000320565.1. Classification (NCBI taxonomy): domain Eukaryota; kingdom Fungi; phylum Ascomycota; class Dothideomycetes; order Mycosphaerellales; family Mycosphaerellaceae; genus Sphaerulina; species Sphaerulina musiva. Next base: position 1,821,007 of record NW_016017385.1, on the reverse strand, counting down.
CGGACAATCTAGAGTGGCTCAAACAGTTCGGTTCCCTCGATCACAACAAGGTGCGCAGGACCAGTGTTTTGGCGAAGACAGTCGGCATCTCCGTGAAGCTCGGTGAGCTGTATGGCCACCCAGCCATCTATGACCGAGACATCGCACAGGAAAGGCTTTTATGGGCGGTTGAGACAGTACTCAAGGAGCAGCAGAGAAGGACGAGCGAAAAAGTCAAGGATGAGGAGGAGGGCGAGTGGATGGGCAACGACCAGATTGGCGCTGCATTGGAAGCTCTCGCCCACAGTTATGAAGCGAAGAACCAGCACTACCTCGCTACACCCCTCTTCTTGCAAGCTCTCAGCTTGTACCCAACCAGAGACTGCCACTCAGTCGTCCTGATGAACAACCTGGCCTCCAGTCTGGCTCAGCAATCCCCTGCTGCAGCACGTATAGCGCAGGCGTATGCCACTTCACAGAGCATTACCGATCGACCGACCGGCCCGGCAGCTTCCAGAGAGGCCATGGTAGAGAATGCGAAGCAGTGGGCACAAAAGGCATTAGATGTGGCAGCTACAATCCAGCCCCCAGAGAGGAACGAAGAGTGCGACATTGGTTGTGCTGTCGCTACGCATAATCTGGGAGAATTCGCTGAAATGAATCAGCAGATCACCCTGGCGAAGCAGAAGTATAAAGAGGCCATCAGCTTGGCACGAGCGATAGATTTTGAAGAAGGCGTCGAAATGAGCAGCGCACGATTGCGAGACCTTGCAAAAGCTGGTTGAGTAGACTCCACTGCTCAGATGTGCTATCAGACATCATATTGCAGGACAGCGTCCGCAGGTACTCCACTCTCAGCATGAGCTGATGCAGCACGACTTCTCCACACATGGATAATTCCGTGTACAGCTTGGCTACCACATCCCAGGCACGAAGTACAGGCGCATGCATCGCAAAAGGTCACTTCAGTGTTGCGGCTTTTTCTTCACACCAGCAAGCGCAAAGCTGCCCGACAGCAGTAGGAAGACGGGCAGGATTCCGGTATGTCGACAATTTGACATGGACAAAAAAGAGTCAACGTCAGAGCTGTGTAGCCGAAGTGAGCATAAAATACGCGCCGTGGCGTGCAGAATGCAGGGAAAGTGCCGCTTCGCAGCAGAAGCTCACTCTGCAGTCTGCACTGTCTGCAGAGACTGCAGCGACGAATAGCAAAGTGCATAAACAAGTGAATTAAGAAAAGTCAGGGTGTGAGCCTTGCATATGCGGGTGTCATTGCATGGATGGATGTCGAAGGAGCTTAGTAGGAGGTAGGTCCAAAGGCTATTGGATGTACGAGACGACACTAGAGTCTAGAACTACCTAGCTCTCTAGCGAATGCACACTGCTTGCAGTATCCTGGTGCGGTGCCGAGTGCTGCAGTTGCTCTCTTGCACGTGGGTCTGAGATCCAACAAGATGATGTGTGTGTGTGTGTGTACTAGGTGGTAGATGTAGCTGGTACAGTAGATTAATTTCCCCGAGTCCTCAGTCGGGGCGACTTGCGAAGGGTGCGGCTTGGCAGAGCAACAGATGGACATGGTATCTACAGAAGATGTACCTATGCAATCGACATGATTATTGTGGATGCTCGAGACACATGACAGCGAGACCATGCGAAGCTGGGGCATTTAGCGCAGGCGAGGGCATCATCATCACCATCATCTGATTCTGCTTCTTCTGAGGTGATCTATCATTATTCGTGTCGGATTTGATGACTTGCTTCGCAGCTGCATGCACACCTCACTCCGCCTCTTACCGATCGCAGATCTGCTGGCTTGGTCGCAGTGACTAGGTAGGGTGAGCTGGTTGAATGCGTTATGCATGCAGCAGTCAGTCTGTACTCTGTAGGTACCCTCAGATGGCACACTCCTGTCAGCGGAAAACCTTTCCCTTAGTTAATTTTCGTAGGCCAGTAGTTCGCAGGCGTGTTTCTTTTTTATGGTTTTTTATGTTTTTTTTTATGTTTTTTTATATTTTTGGCTTCGAGGTTCACACATGCCCTGCCCTCTCATCAAGATGTCCAGTCTGTGCCGTCTTGGTACCCAGAATGGGCAATAAAATGCCCATATTGGCATATTCCATCGATGATTCCTACCGAACACGCAATTATTCGCTACCTACCTAGACGAGCTTCGTATGGATCCGCTCGTTCCCAATGCTAGTATGTTAGTCTCACACCATCCGTAGACACGTGGTACATCCTAGGCTGGTATGTGTGCGCTAAAAGGACTTCAAAAAGGACGGCGGGCTTTGGCAGCTAGCAGCGGAAGTGCACGTACACTCGCACACACCGCACACACGCACGCACCGCACGCACATGTTCAGCTGAATCAGCTCTTCATGTCGGTGTGGTGCGGTTTTGCCATGCCGCAGCTGAGAAGGAGGACGCATGCGCTTCGCTTGGCCTCGCCCCGCCTCCTCTCCGCAGGCTGACTGCCGCTCGCATTATTATTCCCTCAGATCACGCGAGGTTGGAAGACACTCATTGTCACTCGGGCGTCGGCAGGACGACAGGAAAGGGGAAAGTTATGTGCCAGGCGTCGCTGGGTAGGCATGTAGGAACTAGGAACTACAAAAATTGCCCAAAACAGCAAAAAAAGAAAAGAAACTGCCAGGCTCTACCGATCCAGGAGGCAGTCAGTAGGAGGTAATGAACTCTCGAGGCAATGCCGCATCTCTTTTCAGCTCGTGCCCATCGTTCTCCCGCTGCGGCGCTGCCTGCCCCGTCGCGGCTCTGTGCCTCCCCTCGAGCTTCTGGAGAAAGCAAAAAAAGGCACAAAAAGCACGTCCAACGGGGCGCCGGCGACGCGGCCCAGAGCGTGTATCTGCAACGACGGCGGCCGTCGGCGCCTGATGCACTCGTTCCTGTCCAGCAAGTGGCCGGCATCCTTGCCAGACATCCGGAGAGCCCACACGGGCCGTTTGGCAAAGAGATCGCCTGGAGGTACCTAGCTAGGTACTAGCAGGAAGTGGAAGGGAAGGGGAGAGGGAGGCAAGGGGAAAAGGGAATGGACTACTGTACGTGCTGCGTCCGCCAAGGCTCCACGCACAGCTGGAGGTACCTTAGGTACTTGTGAAAAAGGCATCGAACTAAGCTCCCATTGGCGGGCACAGTCGAGAGTAGAGTGGTTGTAGGTTGGACGGCGACGCTGCCATCCTCCTCCTCCTCCTCCTCCTCCCCCCGGCACGAAGAAGTGGCGGGATCGGGCAGAGAACGGTGGTGGTAGTGGTAGTGGTGGTGGTGATGATGATGCTGGTGCTGGTGCTGGTACTGGTAGTGGTGGACGTACCATGGACGAACACTGCAATTAATAGAACTACGCTGTGCAGCGCCAGACGACTGCCGACTATAAACCTCGTGCACTCTGCGACCCATGGCTGGACCCGTTTCGCCTTTCGCCAACCCGACCTACTACACCTCTGCATCCTTGTACGCTTCTTGTCATAAGAGACCCAGACTGCTGGTACTCCGACGTTGCATGAGCTGCGAGATGCAGTGGCTCTGGTTGTCCGTCCGGCTGATTGCTCGAGAGAGAAATTTCATCTGATAGCAATTATCCTGTTCCGTTTGCTCCATAAGTTCCAGTCGAATCTGCATCTGGCTAGCACCTATGCTTTGAGCACTATTTGGCATATGGTCACTTCCATTGCCTTCTGCTCTCCCCGTTGACCGAGTGCTGACTCGAAACCCCAGAAGGCACTCGCGGGACCAGTAAATCATGTCGTTCCTCTCTGCTCTGCTGTCTCAGCAAACGCCCAACTTGCAGACCAGGAAGGGGTTGATCGTGGTGGGCCTTCAGAATGATTTCATTCTTCCAGACGGCAAGCTACCTGTCAAAGACGCCGCCTTTGTGAATCGCATCGGAAGCCTGGTTCCCGCCTTCCGCGAGCATGGTGAAATAATATGGGTACGATCAGAATTTCAGCAGACCAGACCAGTGAATGGCGACGACACGCCGGGAGACAGAGTGATTGCAGCTGGTTCGTTGGGCACTGGGCTTGACCGCCAGCGCTCGGGAGATGTGCCAGCGGCGAACAAGAAATACAAGGTAAGTGCCACTGGGCCAGCTCAAAGAGAGGGAGAGGGAGAGAGAGAGGGAGACAGAGAATACAGCTAACATGAACGAGTTCTCAGCATCATTTGAAAAGCCGGAAGCTGGGAAGGAGGAAGGCGATGACGAAGAACTCTTCCTGTCCAGGACATCCAAAAGAGAGCCATGTTGCATCAAAGGCAGCCATGGCGCCGACTTTTCTGACCGCATCAAGCCCTTGATACAGCGAAAGGACCTACAGGTCGTCAAATCGCATTACTCGGCGTTTGCTGGAACCTCACTCCTCATGACACTCCGCTCCAAGCTGATCACGGATGTCTACATCTGTGGCTGTATGACGAATCTCTCAGTCTATGCCACAGCCATGGACGCAGCACGGTATGGGATCGAGATTACCCTTGTTGAAGACTGTCTGGGCTACCGAAGGTTCGATCGACACCAAATGGCAGTTCAACAGCTCAATCACTTCATGAGCGCAAATTTTTGGAAATCTGCGAGAGTTCTCGCGCAGCTACTTGACCCCAGTCTGGAGTTTCCCAGCTCCGATTCAGGAGCAATAGAAGTAGTAGTAGAAGAGGAAGATGATGACGATGACGATGATGATGATGATGAAGACGAAGACGAAGAAGAACAAACAGAAGAACAGCAACATAAAGGAGAAGAAGAAAAACAAGAAAAAGAAGCGACAGAAGGGAGTACAGTGATGGGCGACAGGCGTTCCACGTTACTCCAGGCTCAAGCGGATGTGCTCGAAGTGGATAGTGACGAGCACAGCGACGAAGAGGTGTCCTTGCCCACCGTAGGTCTTCCCAGAAGGCTGCTTGATCGAATTTCCGAGCGAAGCTTTGCGACACGACTATCGAGCAAATACTCACCACGTGCAGCGCGACGACCCCGCATCACTACCACTCAGTATGCGACACCTGAAAGCCCTCGATCTGACCCGCGGCACAACGACCCAGGACACGAGAGTGAAAAAGGTGCCATTGAATTTGGCAAACTCAAGTTCGCCACAGCCTCCGGTCACAGCCGCCTAATCTCTACCCATAGTGGCTCATCCAGGCAAGTATCCAGACTCCCATGGCTCGATATTATTCCGCCCAACTATAAATCATCGCAAGACATCGGTCCGCCGGCATCATCTCATCAACAAGGCAGTCCATGTGCACCCTCCCAGTCGACTGCTTCGCCTCCGTCATCTGGTGGGAAGAAGCCGAAAGCCATGTCTACGTGTTCCCAGAAGAGTAGGCCCCTCTTCGGCGAGGACAAGGTGGCGGAAAGCGCTGGATCTCGTATTCTGCATGGACTCTTACCAGAGGATGCAGCCGAGACTGCCTTTGAGGATGTTCAAAGTGAGGTGAAGTGGCAGAGCATGTTTCATCAGACTGGCCCCGTCCCACGTCTCGTGAGCTGCCAGGCCACGATATGCGATGACGGTAGCGTACCACTGTATCGACATCCGTCTGATCAGACTCCAGAAGTGCATGCATGGACGCCAACAGTGGACCGGATCCGAAAGGCAGCAGAACAGGTGGCTGGCCACCGTCTCAATCATGCACTCATTCAATTGTACCGCGATGGCAACGACTTCATTTCGGAGCATTCCGACAAGACGTTGGACATTGCTCCCGACAGCAACATTGTGAATGTCTCGATGGGTGCGCAAAGGACGATGCGCATTCGAACGAAACGTGGAGCGGGAACAGGTAGTGGCAATACTGCTGAAGCTCGCACGACATATCGTGTGCCTCTTCCACACAACAGCATGGTCACCATGTCGCTACAAACGAACGCCGAATACCTACATGCCATCCCTTGGGACCGAAGACCCCCCTGCGAGCTTGTCGAAGCAGAGAAAGCATTCGGAGGCCAGCGCATCAGCTTGACGTTCCGATGCATTGCCACCTTCTTGAGCCAGGACCGCACCATGATTTGGGGTCAAGGCGCAGTGGGCAAATCCAAGGATACCGCGCGACGCGTCGTCCACGGCGATCCGGAAGAAAGCCAGAAGTTGGTTGATGCGTTCGGCAAGGAGAATGCGGCTTCGAGCATTGAGTGGAAGGAGATATACGGGAGTGGTAGCGATGTGCTGCATTTGAAGCAGCAGCAATAACACCAACATTGAAGCAAGCCTAGGAGGCACCTAGGCAAGGTAGGTAAGGTATTAAACTAGTCTCACCGACAGAAGACTTATTACGTCGCAATAATAATATATCAACGAATGCAATCTCCCATCACACTCTTTCTGAGACTACTACCGACTTATGATTGCACAACGCACTTTTTTTCCGCTGTGCGACTTTCGGGTAAGTGGAGGACTGTATACTGTAGATGAAATTGCTGCTCGTCGGGAATGCTCGGGTCACGCGTGTGTATACTGACTGACACAGTCGACGCGCGCGCTCGCTCCCTCTGCTCTCTCTCTCTCTCTCTCTCGTTTGCCCTCTCTCTCTCTCTCTGTGCTCTATGTCTCTCTCACTTTTTCTCTCTCACTCAGACTAGAACTCTATATTCATCAGGTCGCGGACCGTCGCGCACATCATCATCATCATCAAGAAGGAAGAGAGAACGAAACATCTCCTTCTCCTCCCCCCTTCCTCTCCTACGACTCATCATTATCGTCATCATCATCATCACTCCATCCTCGACTGCTTCGGTCTCCGACCCTTCGGTCTCTCTCCGCTCACTATCGATTTGAAACCTTCTGCAATTGCTATAGAGAGAGAAAAAAAAAGGAAAATATCAGCATCATCACCCCCAATCGCGCTACCTCAACGAACGAACGTACTGATCATGACCAAAGCAATCAAATATTGCACCATTTGCGCAACCCATTTGACAGGACCCCACAGTTTGTGGTCGGGATCATTGACGGTCCCGGCTGATCGCATGAATTCTGAGGCGCGAGATTGTTTGCTTATTGGTTGTTGTTGGTCGGCCATGGTGATTGCTTTTTTTCGTTATTTCGTTGAAATTGGTGTTCTTGACGGAATTGGGGGTTGTTGATGGTGCGTTCGTTGTGGTGAGAAATGTGGTTTGGCTACCTCCTACATGTACCGACAGAGTGGTCCTACATACATGTGTTGCGGACGCGCGCGTCGCCGTCATCGACGCCACTCAAAGAATGAAAGAAGAAAGTCCTTTTGTCATCGCACTTTTCTTGCTACCGGTAGGTGTTTATTCAGTTCAATTCTATTTACTTCACTTACAGTAACTCGTGTATTCACTCACTGATATACTTAATTGTCACCGGCAAGAGTAGACCTCCCTCCCCTCGCCGGTATGCTTGGCCGGATCAATATAGATGTCTTCAATACCACCTTGGCACCTACCACCGATATCGGATAGGTATCTCAAAGATATAGCAGCTTTGCCTTGTAAGACCTCCTTGCCCGAGCTCTCATCGGCCATTCGGCCTATTGAACCTCTCGCCTACAGCTCAGCTCAGCCTAGGTACACTGGGACTGTACATCATCTCCAACAGACACGTCGGTATGGATACCTAGGTATATAATACCATAGGTAGGTCGCCTACCTATACCGCCAGCCTGACCTGCCACCTCCACCACCACCACCACTACCACTACCACTACCACTACCACCACCACCATGCCTCTTCACAGTGCAGGCATCTTTCCCGCCAAAGACACCGACTTCGCAAGCTTTCCCTCTCGTCGATCCGTCGTCCACAGCACCAAAGGCATCGTTGCATGCACACAGCCTCTCGCGGCCAAATGTGGCATCGAAATCTTACAAAAGGGCGGCAATGCTGCCGATGCTGCCGTGGCGGTCGCCGCAGGCCTGAACATGACGGAGCCAGGCAGTACGGGCATCGGAGGTGACATGTTCTGCCTCTTCTACAATGCGAAGACGAAAAAGGTGCACTCTCTGAATGGCTCTGGGCGATCGGGCAAGAACCAGACGCTGGCGAGGGTGAGGCAGAGCCTGGGCATCAAGGATGGAGAGGTTGGAAAGATCCCCATGACGAGTGTGCATGCCGTTAGCATACCGGGCGCGGCGGCGGGCTGGGTGGACACGGTGGAGAAGTTGGGGAGTGGCAGAGTCAGTCTGGAAGAGGTTCTGGAGCCCGCTGCGAAGTTGGGTGCGGAGGGTTTCCCCGTCAGCGAGCTCATGTCTTCTTGGGTGAGGCGCGACAGATTCCGGTGCCGGTGAGTGTAGTCTGTCATGGCTAACAGCGATATACAGTGGGAGAGCTCCGAGGAACGGATTCGAAAGGCATCACCAAACTTCCGAGAAATGCTCAAGAAGGACCCAGCGGCACCAAATGGCTGCAGAGCTCCGCGACCGGGCGAGATCATGAAGAACCCCACGCTGGCGGAAACGTTCAGGACGGTGGGCAAGCAGAAGAAAGCAGGCTTCTACCAGGGCCGCATTGCAGAAGAGATCGTAAAGGTGGTGCAGGATCTGGGCGGGCACTTGACATTGGAAGACTTGAAGAATCACGCGGATATCGGCACCGAGGAGACAGAGGCCATCAGTTTGAAGTTCAAGGCCCAGGATGTGGCCCAGTCTCACGGCCAGCATATGCATGACAAGAGTTCCGAAGGCGTAGAGTTGTGGGAACATCCCCCCAATGGACAGGGAATCGTGGCGCTGATGGCACTGGGAATCATCGAGCAGCTGGAGACCAGTGGTAAGATCTCGAAATTCACTCCGGAAGACCACAATTCCGCGGCATACGTGCATGCCGTCGTCGAGGCGCTGCGTATCGCGTTTGCAGATGGGAACTGGTGGATAGCCGATCCCAAGGTCGCGAAGGTGCCTACCAAAGAGCTCATCAGCCCCGAATATCTTGCTGAGAGAGCAAAACTCTTCAGCCCTGACAAGGCGAGCCAGATGCTGGACCACGGCTCGCCCGCCCACAACCATTCCGACACCGTCTACTTCTGCGTGACAGACAGCGAAGGCAACGGCATCTCGTTCATCAACAGCAACTACGGAGGTTTTGGCACATGCATCATTCCGCAAGGCTGCGGTTTCACGCTGCAAAACCGAGCAGCCAACTTTGCACTGCAACCCGAGAACCATCCCAACATCCTCGCACCCAACAAGAGACCCTACCACACCATTATCCCAGCGCTGGTGACCAACGTCTCAGATCAGAGCTTGCACAGCGTCTACGGCGTCATGGGCGGCTTCATGCAACCGCAAGGACACGTGCAAGTCCTCCTCAACCAGCTCGTTTTTGGCTACACGCCCCAAGCGGCTCTCGACGCGCCGCGAATTTGCATCGGCGCGGGCATGCCCGATTCGGGCGATGTCATGGACCGGACCGTCTATCTCGAAGAGGGCATCCCTGCCAGCACGGTCGAGGGACTGCGCAAGTTGGGCCACAAAGTCGAAGTGGTTTGTGGACATGACAGAGGCTTGTTTGGACGAGGACAAGTCATTCGATGGGCTTTGGATCCCGTGGAACAGCAGGGCGTCTGGAGCGCTGGGAGCGATCCGAGAGGTGATGGCCATGCTGTTCCGTGCTAGGCGGGCGACGTTTGAGATGATGAATTTTTGTTGCGTATTTTTTAAAGACTTGTGTGCGAGAGACAGATTCAACCTCGAAAGTACGTTCAGCTGCTTGTTTGGGGAAAGCTATATTTATGAACATGATTTTCTGTTTTTTTTTCCGGACCAAATGCAAGACTCTCACATGAACACTACGAGGTACCAGCCTTGCCTTGGTCATTATATTCCTTTTTGATCCACATGAAAAAGAAACGAAAAGAAACGAAAAAAACTGTCTGATAATTTCTCTTCTGTTGTCTGATTACCTTATTGTTCCTCTGTCGCAGCAAGCAGATCATTACCCCCTTTACCCCATCATATTCAACCCTGAAAAGAAGAGTATGTACACTCACTCCCAAAACATCCTCCCCCCAATCCCCAATCCCCCTCCTCTATTCTGTACCCTATATCCCATAAATCACTCTCAACTCAACTCACTCAAACGCAGGAAACGCAGCACTAAAAATCGACAAGCGCGAATATCCTCCACACACCTCGCCCAAATTGCCCGGACAAGGCAAGCGACAAGCGCCATCGACAATCAAGACCGCACTCTGACCACTCAAGGCATTTCCACAAAAACACTGCGTTCCATTCTGCAGACCGGCAATCGCGAACCCGGAGCCTTGACATCCGCTCGTGCACCCTTCGATGCTATTGCCCGTGTTGTCGTACAATAATGTCGGGAGCGCGAGAGGCGTCAGAGGGGCTTGATTGGTCCAACAGCCTTGATAGGTCCAGCCGTTCCAGTTGCCGGTGATGGTGTGTCCGCTGGTGCCGGCGAACGCCGGGTTGGGATAGGGGTCGTCGCCGGCTTGGGCGCGCGGATAGCCGAAATCGTAGGCGCGCGTGCGGTCGCCGTAGAAGTTGTCGGTGAAGAGACGGGCGATTCCGGCGGGGGATTGGAACATTTGGCCGTTGTCGTGCGAGGCGTTGACGAGGTCGACTGTGTCGCAGTTGGACGAGGCCGGGTCGGGACAGGAAGGGGGGAAGGCGGAGATGTAGAAGAAGAAACGCTCGTGACGATCGGCTCCCGTGGCGGTGGGTGCGCATGCTGCGCTGCGGTCTCCGTGGTCGAGAAGGGCGCGGGCGTAGGCGATTTGTTTGGTGTTGAAGTTGGCGAGGATGGCTTCGCGACCTGCTGCGACGAGGGATGAGCCGTATTGCAGTCCACCGGCGTAGGAGTCGTAGTTGGTGTAGCCGGCACGGTAGTGGTCATAGTCCGGGCAACCGACGGTGCTCAAGGGACGGTCTGTGGACAGCCATGCGTATGAATCGGGGTTTCCGATCCAGTATGTCACGGGCTTGGTGAAGGACGCCGTGCTCACCGCGGCATAGCGTTGCAACATTTGTCCGCCCAGGCTGTGCCCTGCCAAGACGATCTGTTTCATGTTGGGGAAAACAGTAGTGTCGTCAAAGTACGAGATCAACTGGTCCAGGACCTCAAAGGACGAAATGTTCGTGCTGCTGCTGGGATATTGGTTCGTGGCCCCTCCTGCCCACTGAGATCCGGACCAGACAAGTGCATTGCTCTGGGAGCCTTGCCCCGCTGGCAGGCCATCGGTCCAAGGATACATGTAGTTCTTATCGTTGCCGTTCGGAAAACACGTCGTCATGACGGCTACCGAATCTACGTTGATGTTTGCATCGGCAGCCGTAGCGAGCTTGAGAGCATTGAGCATCTGTTCACGATCAGCGTATGCTCTCCAGTCGGATATATCGGTCAGGGAGAATGCAAGGATTGTGCTCAGATTGTCACGATATGTAATCATTCCCGCCGAAGCAGGTCAGACTCTTCCTATCATATGATTATATCTTGTGGTTCATCGTGGCATACCATCTGCATGATTGTGTCTTTCGTCCCGCACGTGTTCTTTTCGCTTCACTTACATCGTTCTCATAATTGTTGCAGTCTCTTAGCAGGCCAGGGATGACGATGACCACTCTCTGGATCTTGCTTTCCACGATTCGATTGCCGTCGGTCCCATGGCTATAGTAATTCACCAGTGTCAACTCGTCGTTGAAGCCCGATGGATCTGCAATCTTGAAGAAGGCTACTTCTGCTCCAGGCACAACAGGCAGGGCGCCAGCGATAGAGTTACCTTGATATTGTTGGGCAACCACAGCAGTTGCACAGAGGGCAAGGCCCCAAGGGATATAGTGCATCGTGCTGCTGGTCCGTCGCGGTCGCCGTGAAGAAGAAGAAAAAATCCCCAAAAAACGAGTGTGATGGTATTCGATACGAACGAACGGACGACCCTTGATCAGGGCTAGGATAATAGATCTATCTAGCTGAGAAGTCAGTATGTGTAGAAGAGAGTGATATCGTTCACAAAGGATGCAGCTGCGGTACCAGGTCAATCCACGGTAGCGATATGGTATTCGGATGAGGGTGCCTGCATCGACGACTGCTGTGCCACACACAGCATCAGCTGCGTGCTGTTGTGTCGTAGGAAGCGGAAGTGTAAGAGACTTGATCCGGTTGAATCTCGCCATTGATCCTCCAGGTGGATCTGCAAGGATGGTTCTGACTGACGCACGACTCCGGAATCAGATAGTGAGAGCGCGCGTGCGTCGTTCAGCTCATTTCCACGCTTGACGAGTGGTCTTGGTACAATACCGGTTACGTTCGCTGCCATGGACAAGTTCATGGCATAGCGGAGATGTAATATAATTTAGGCACGATGCCGTCGCCCCTTTTAGCTGAGTAGGATTCCGAATATACAGCCCGCCAGCATAGTCTGATGATATTCATACTATGGCATGATGCTGCTGCCCACTCCGATGCATCAGGCGGGCGTCCATATGCCGACGGCGGATCCACTGACTGCGGCCTGCGGTCTCTCTGTCCCAAGCGAGGCTTCGTATCTGGGCCGTACTACTCTACAGGATCTGCGCGCCCTACGCTTGGGACCTCCCATAGGCGGTAGTCTGGTAGATGGTCTCCGCTTCGCCACACCAAGCGACGCCATCGCTCTGCTCTGTATACTGGTGTCTAGGCAGTGTGCTACATATGGATTGCAGCCGTCAGTCTAGACTCGTTCTACTGCCATCTAGCGTAGTCCCGGTTTCAGAGCTGAAGACTTTGCAGACAGTCCGATTTGGCTAGCTACATGTAGTATCGTGGACGTGGATTTTCATCTTCGCATAGCCGGAGATTTTGCTGGAGCCAGATGAGAGGTTTGTCTTAGTAGGAGCCCGATGTCAACTAGTGCAGCATGTGACAGTGTCGAAAATGGGAGGTGGTGGCTGGTCGAATAAATAGAAGCGCCCAGAGAACTGGAGAGAAGACACCTTGTTCTTCTTCGGATCGGTATGGAATAACTATTCTCCACTCCCGAGGAATTTGCTCACGTGCTAGCGCGGTCCAGCCAGCTTTCACTTGCGAGCGACAGCGACAACAACACGTCGAGTTTCGTTATACAGATAGTAGCATCACAACAGGCAAGTGATCAAAGACTCGATTCCCGTTGAATATCTCTAATTTCGCGCGTGCTGTGTTTGGGAATGCATTACTTAACTCCGCTTATTCGAGGATTATTGTGCACCAGCACAGTATTATCAGTACCTTAGTACTGCATCCATCCATCACAGAGCACGTAACAGGACGAAGCGCTTCCAAAGTTGATGAGTGATATTGGTGGTCGAGGATGATAACATGAATACCAGCCAGCTACATAGATAGGTAGGGAGGTGGTGTGCTGTGGAATGCGGGCGACCTGTTGAACCACGTCAGCTGGAGCATTCATTCATTCATGCTCTCGCCATCATGTTCTCCCTGGCGCCTCCTCCATTCTCTGAACAGCCTCCACCATTCAGCACATCAGTATATCAGAAGATGCAGTCGCCTCATCATCGACGCGTAAATCATACAATCAGCGAGTTCTTCCAGACTTCAAACGACTCAATACCATGGCTCCACTCTCGTGCTTCTCCACTCTCTATGTCTGCACATTCCTCGTGGCGTCGGTCTCGACAAGGCACATCCACCGTCCACAAGTCCACCAGCATCAATACCGTCAAGCTGTCCCGGTCACCATTACAGCTGTTGAAACTTCGTCGCTCACAACGGCGGTGACTGCTGCTGCTGCTGCCTCTTTCGCCGCTGGCAACGATGCCATTGCAGACATTGAAAAGATACAAGCAGGGTTATCGGATCTGCCAGCCGATTTGCTCTCACTCGTACAATCAGTCGAGGCCCGTCTCGAATATATGGAGAGTGTGCTGCAGGAGTTAGTCGGGTCGACGTCGACTTCTGTTTCCTCAGCATTGCCTGTCTCGCCCACGCTGCTCCCACAACCCTCAACACTCATCCGGTCGACGACTGTAACAACCCCTACCACAGCATCCTCGTCGCTTGTCCCTTCTCTGCCAGCACTTTCCTCCAGGAACAGCTCTTCCACCTCGAGGATATCCTACAACACCACCACTCGAACGTCTCGTATTACATCCACCAGAATACAAACTATCACAGTGCCCCGAGCAACATCTACCTTACCTGCTTCGTGGATATCTCGAGGCCTTCCCAGCGGCACGTTTACAAGTTCGGGCAATTGGACGCTACCTTTTTCTACGAGTGGCAAACCTGCTGTGGCTTCTTCTTCTTCTTCGTCTTCTTCCTCTTCTTCTGCTGCTGGAACGCGAACAATCATGCTGCTACCTCCAGCGCCAACCGCGTGGGAGCAACGATGAAGATGAGTATGCCGACCCCATGCTCTTTACCCGCCTAGCCGCGGGAATTCATGATCGCAGATCTTCTCACCACAGCGCAGGCGACGTGAGTTTGGCGAGCATCGGAAGTTGCGTGCGAGGATTTTTGTGGACGGGATCGAAAAGACAGAGTGAAATGATGCGAATATGCAGCATCGTGTCCGGTTGCCGCAATGGAAATGATGACTACTACCTATACATAGAATGAATGAATGAATGATGAATGATGATTGCAACACAGGTACCTATTCAAGGTTACCTATGCGTGGCGTTTTCTGTTGTTCACGTGGGTGCGTGTGAAATGTCGTAGAGATTTGATTACCTGACCAATCAAAATGCAAGGAACTTCCGACTTGTCAATTCTCAATGCGGCAATCCATCGCGACCTTGTTCCCTAGAACAATCGTCGAGATCTCGTTTTCTCATTCTCTTCCCTTTCCGAAATGCAAGTGAGGTGCAAGCATACGATCTCACCCCCGCCTCACTCAACTTACTCATTCACTCACTCATTCACTGCACTTACTGCTGTGAATGTCCTTTGCTATGCGTCCTTTTCAATTCCTACTACCTACCTAGATTAGAATAATGCCGCCATCTTCTAGGAACCTGCTTTAACCTCTATCTATCCACCTCACATGCAAGACGAAACCAGAATTCTACCTATCTTTATCAGATATCATTTCCACGAGCAGCGGCTCTGAGGATCCATACCCAGAAGACGACGTACTATCTTATCTATCATCTTTACAAATGATTTATTAGCACGACGTAAAGAAAAAATAAGAGACCGATCATGTTTACATGGCTCTTCGGCTCCGGCGACAAGCCTCCCATCTTTCTACAATTCCGGAGCAGCAAAACTTTCATCATCATCGTGGTCGCCTCTGCAGTGTTTACGGACATTTTCGCTTATGGAATCGGTACGTTTTTTTTTCTCTCTTCTCTCCAATCCTCTCCTCTCCTCTTGAAAAACTCAGGACGGATACGTAACATGCCATTATCATCACCATGATGCTAAATTAACCTTTTTTTTATACAGTGGTCCCCGTCTTCCCATTCGCCTTGACAGAACGAGCAGACATCCACGAAGACGACGTCCAAACATGGGTCAGCATTTTTCTCGCCGTGTACGGCGCGGCATTGCTGGTCGCTTCGCCCATTTGTGGATGGCTCGCCGATCGAATGCAATCGCGCCAAGCATCGTTCCTGCTGGGACTGTTGGCTCTGGGAGGCTCTACGGCGCTGCTGTGTGCGGGCTCCAGCATTGCCATGTTCGCGGCCGGTAGAGTGCTGCAGGGGGTCAGTGCTGCCGTGGTATGGGTCACGGGGCTGGCTCTGCTGGTCGATACTGTCGGTCCGGATGAGATTGGGTCGGCCATGGGCTATATTGGATTGTCTATGAGCTTGGCGATTCTCCTGGCACCGCTGCTCGGCGGAGTCGTCTTTGCTGAGGCGGGATATTACTCGGTTTATGCAATGGCTTTTGGGTTGATCGTTCTCGATCTGTTTCTAAGATTTGCTATGGTGGAGCGAAAAGTCGCCAAGAAATGGTTGCCTGACCTGGTCATCGCCAGTAGCGAGAAAGGAATGCTTTCTAATGAGCAGCAACAACATGACAAAGAGCCAGAAAGCAGCGGTCGAGTAAGCCACAGCGACTGTGTCGAGCTACCAGAGAAGTTCGATTCGCGGCATTCCAGCGACCACAGCGACAGCTCTCCAGCACCCATCTCGAGTCACCTGTCGCTCACACAACGAGTGGTCGCGCGATTACCACCGGTCGTTTTCCTGTTTGGATCACGCAGGATCTTGGCTGTGCTGTGGGCCTGTACCATGCAGGCATCTCTTCTCACATCCTTCGACGCAACCCTACCACTCTTCGTCAAGAGTACCTTTGGCTGGGACTCGATAGGTGCCGGCCTGATTTTCCTTCCGGTGGTGCTAGCGTCCTTCATTGGGCCCGTCATTGGAAAGCTATCCGATAAATATGGCCCTCGGTGGCTCGCGACCTCGGGGTTCATCTTGGCGTGTCCCTTCTTGATCTTACTCCGGCTGGTCAACGAGAACAGTATCAATCACAAAGTGATGCTGTGCGCACTCCTTGCATTGATAGGGTTAGGCTTGACGTTAGCGCTCACTCCCATCATGGCAGAGATCTCGTATGCTGTCGATGCCAAAGCGAAGCGACGGCCCCCAGGCTTCTTTGGTAAGAACGGTGCCTATGCGCAAGCATATGGCCTCTTCAATATGGCGTGGGCATGCGGCAGTATGATAGGGCCTCTTCTCGGCGGTCTTGTCAATAGCTCGGAAGGGTGGCCGACAGCGACACTCATTCTGGGCTGCGTGAGCATTTTCACGGCGCTGCCGACAGTCATTTGGACGGGAGGGAGCATATTCAAGCTCAGAAGAAAGCAGCAACAGGCTCCTGCGGACGAATCACATCTTGCTTGAGTTGGTCCGTAGCTATCATATACTGACTCCTGTATGCTGTATCAATTGCATTAGATCTTACATTTCACTTCACTGAGGACTGGTTTGCCAAGCAGGAAGAATGAGAGCTGCGAGTAGATCATCCCGCCATCGCGATAAAGGTCGTTGTCGACGTGAGCTTTGATCCCACCGCTCGACTACAGGTGTACGAGAAGATGGGGAGTTTTCATAACGTCGTCTCCCGTAGCGAATGACAATGCCATCGGCACTGTTGTCGTGCAATTTCGAGCGTCGACGGGGCTGCTGCCAGTAAAGAGATTGCAGGCCATGAGACCAATGGAGATGATGTTGCCGGGCGGCGATGCTCTTTGCTGTATACTGGAGTGCAGAAAGCCATCTTCTTGAAAGCATACCGTAGGTGGTACCTGGTAAGCAAGGAGATTTTAGAGTTCAAGTTCGGAGGTCTCGGCGCTCCGGAGAAGGAAAACGCTCTAACTTAATATGCTGACAACTTGAGAGGACGACTTTTTTCGAGGACCGACGTTCGTTGTATCTCTTCTAGACATATCAACATCACAGCGCACAAATGGCGACAGTACCAGCACTCCATGAAGTGCTCGCCGACTTCGAGAACGCAACGAATGCCGCGGTCAACGGTCTTCCCACGTCGGACTCGCTTCTCCCACCCGAAAATGGCATCACACTACTCGACACCAAAAATGAAATCTTCCTCGCATACCTGCAAGCTCTTGCCTTGCGCAACCTCAGCGTGATCAGAAGCATCAAATCAGGAAGCGACGTCGATCAGGCGCAGAGACTGAGCAACGATATCACGAAAAGTTTGGTTGAGCAAAGAGTATACCTGGAGCGAGGTGTAGGGCCGTTGGAGAAGCAGCTCAAATATCAAGTCGATCGTATCGTCAGGGCCGCAGATGACGAAGAGCGGAAGGTCAAGCTGAAGCTGCAACAGGCAGTCAAAGCGAATGGTCATGCGGAGAAGAATGAAGCAGAGGGAAGCAACGAATCAGACTCGGATTCAGAACTGGATAGTGATGCCGAGCTTGACGCAGATTCCACGGCGTATGCACCAAAAGCTGCGTTGATGGGCAATTCAGCACAAAGCAGCGCTGTCTCGTCAGCTCGCGAGAAAAGTGCCTCAGATGGCGTGTACCGCCCACCTCGCATATCTGCCACATCTATGCCTACGACTGAAAGGAGAGAGAAGAAGGACCGCGGACCAGGTCGCTCAGCCACACTGGACGAATATGTCTCGACGGAACTCTCTGCTGCGCCGCTTGCTCAGCCCAGCATTGGCTCCAACCTTGCTGCTGGAGGCAGAACAAGCAAGAACGCACGACAGCTGAAGGAGGAGGCGGAAAGGAGAGATTACGAAGAGACGCATCTGACCAGACTGCCATTGATGAGCAAGAAAGAGCGCGCGAAGAAAGGATTGCGAAGACCCCAGGACGGTGGCTTTGGGGGTGAGGAGTGGAGTAATTTGGGTGCTAGCCTCGATCGCATTGGCGACTTGACCAAGCGCAAGAGCAAGGACAGCGCCTTGGACAAGAGCCGGAAGAGGAGGGCTGTGGAGGATGGTCCTCGAGGTGACGGCATTGGAGCCAGCTTCGACACGAAGAAGAGGAGACTAGCGAAGAAAGGCAGATTGTGAATGATCATCTGTCACCATGAACAGTCTGAGAGATGGTAGCAGGGACATCATACATGTAGACATAACAGGTCTTTCAGTCTGCTTGACCATGTAACTCGCAACATCTCCAGACATCATGTACGCCTCAAATCGTCCCGCTTCTAGATGCACTCTCCCAGCTCGATAGCAGGCTTGACTTGCTCCGTGTTTCGTGAGTCTTCCAATACGCCTTGGCATGGCATATGTACCTATGCAAGTAAGGCATATATATATACGGCATGCAAAGGCACCTATGTATACAGTTACCTCCTAATGTATCTTGACAGAGTCTTTATGCTGTGCCATGATCCTTGTCGGGTGCGGCCCGCACAATAAGCTTTAGAAAAGTCGCAGCTGTGCACTGTGCGCAGCTTCACCTTTGCAGTCATACCAAGCGCTCTCTGACGCATAGTACAGCACAACACAGTAAGACAGCGAGGGACGGAACAACCTCACAACATACTGGACAACATCCCACCTCACTACACGTTCTAGTCCGAGAGAGGGGCTATACTTTGGCTAAGCACGTCTTTCCTTAAAACCCCCACCCTTCACAATGGTCGGCACTCGAGGCCCAGTGCCAGTGCCAATAGGGCAGGCCAATGGCACCGGACAGGACCTCACGCTGGATCTCCTGGAAAAGCTCGAGCACAACGATCCGCTCCAGACCGATGTCGCCTACCCTGATGTTGCCCAGGCTCAACTCAAAGCCGCTCTGGACAGACTGGCCAGCAGAGCAATGCTGGAGTACGACACGAACGATACCGAGCGTGTGGTGCTGACCGCCGAAGGACAACAAATTGCCGACGAGGGCAGTCATGAGTACAAAGTGTGGGAGGCCGTCAAAGCGGCGGGCAAGCTCGCCGTCAAAGATCAGTCATTGGCAACACCGAATGCCAAGGTGGGTCTGGGCAGCGCCATGAAGTTCAAATGGGTGAAAAAGGATGGGGATGCGCTCGTGCCATTGGAAGAGAGCGTCAAAGATCAGACGAGGGAGATATTGCAGTACGCTGCACAGACCGGCAGCTTCCCAGACGCGAAGCAGCAGAAGGAGTTTCAAAAGCGAAAACTGGTCACGACGAAAAAGCTCATTACATATGAAGTACGAAAGGGACCGCGATGGGCAAAGGATATTCCGGTAGAGGTTACAGATTTGACCGCAGAGATGATTGAGGATGGAAGCTGGAAAACAGCAACCTTCAAGCCATATAATTTCAAGGCGTTGGGTACGAACCAGAACGCCGGCACGTTACATCCTCTGAACAAGGTGCGAGAGGAATTCCGCAAAATCTTTTTCAACTGGGACTTCATTGAGATGCCCACAGCTCGGTACGTCCACTTGACTCTATCTTTACTGACTTCGTGCTGACTGGATCATGGTAGCTTCGTGGACACGGGCTTCTGGAACTTCGACGCTCTCTTCGTGCCTCAGCAACACCCTGCCCGTGATTTGCAGGATACTTTCTACGTATCAGATCCAGCAGAGTCTGGACTCCCAGGACCCGATCCGATCGCAGACGCTGCCTTGAACAAAATGGAAGCCGACTCTCGCCTCTTTGCCACAGGCACATCGCAAGAGGTAAAGTCTCTTGACTACAAGAAGTACTCCGAGGACGTCCGCGCATGTCATCAAGAAGGAAAGTTCGGCTCTATCGGCTATCGCGCACCCTACGCCGATTCAGAGACTACGCGACTTGTCCTCCGGACGCACACGACCGCCGTCTCGACATACTGTCTGCATCGCCTTGCGGCCAACCCACGACCAGCACGATACTTTTCCATCGATCGTGTCTTCCGTAATGAAACCGTCGATGCCACTCACTTGGCAGAGTTCCACCAAATCGAAGGTGTCATCGCAGACTATGGCCTGACACTTGGTGGGTTGCAAGCTTTCTTGGGCAAGTTCTTCGAACAGCTCGGAATCACCAATCTGCGCTTCAAGCCTGCCTATAACCCTTACACCGAGCCTTCTATGGAGGTCTTTGGTTTCCACAGAGGCCTGAACAAGTGGGTCGAGATTGGAAACTCCGGCATGTTCAGACCCGAGATGCTGTTGCCCATGGGTCTGCCAGAGGATCTACGAGTATACGGCTTTGGTCTCTCGCTGGAACGACCTACAATGATCAAGTATGGTGTGTCGAATATCCGAGAATTGCTGGGGCACAAAGTGGACTTGGGCTTCATCGAAAGCAATGCTGCCGTGCGACTGGATAAGGACTAGAAGCCCCGGCCCTTAGCACTTGGTGCTGAGACTCTCCCGAGTGATGGCGAGACTGATGCAAGCGATGCTTATACGGATGTAAGTGAGGCCGATCGTGATACCGACCCGCGTGATGTGATGGAGATTGATGAGTATGGTGAAAGATATGCTGTGAGCATCGTCGAAATCGACGCTGAGACTATGGACGAGCTGTATGAAGCTTGCGAGGGCTTAGTATTGCGGGTCAGGCGGTCTAGTATCTTCTGATGTGGAGGCGTGGTATGCCCTGACAGATCGATCCCCATAGCTCACGCGCACTGTGTAGCCGTAGATCACCAAACATTCATGTGAAACGACACTTCTGCACGCTCGAATTCTCATGGAACTTGCCCAACTGAAAATTGAAAATAAATTCTCCCCCGTCCCTCTTCCCTTTTACCTGCATGGGCTTAGGTAGCAGGAGGTAGGTAGGTAAGGTATGTAGTAGCGGTAGCTCACAAGAAGAAAAAAAAAGAAAACAAAACACAAAGCTTACTAACTAAGGTAACTAGGTAGGTAAGGTAAGGTAGCAACTAGGTACGTTGGCTCACAATTTGTTCCTCTCTCTCTCTCTCTCTCTCTCTGTGTGTGTGTGTGTATGTGTGTGTGTGTGTGTGTGTGTGTGTGTGTGTGTGTGTGTGTAGTAGTA